>NC_090648.1:22813315-23015815 GCF_040937935.1 Hyperolius riggenbachi
GTATATTAAATAAAGATTAGTAATTGCATTTTATTTCTCTTTTTTTCTGCACTGCCAGCAATGAATAAGACAGACGTTACTGAAATAATACTTCTTGGATTTCAGAACCTGCATGGCTTCAAGTATGTCGCTTTCTTTTCTTTCCTAGTTATCTACCTGATAACCATAATTGGAAATGCTCTCATCATTTTATTAGTGTCCACCAGTACCCGTCTCCAGTCTCCAATGTTTTTCTTCCTTGGTCACCTGTCTTTCTCGGATATGCTGCTCACCTCAAACATTGTCCCTAACATGCTCCACATCATAATATTTGAAGGGGGCATTCTCCCCCTCAG
The DNA here is from genome assembly GCF_040937935.1 of Hyperolius riggenbachi. Lineage (NCBI taxonomy): Eukaryota > Metazoa > Chordata > Amphibia > Anura > Hyperoliidae > Hyperolius > Hyperolius riggenbachi. The sequence continues at coordinate 22,813,651 of NC_090648.1, forward strand.
AGGATGTATAACCCAGTTTGTAGTGTATGGTTCTTCAGTAGCTTCAGAAAGTCTTCTTCTCACTGCCATGTCCTTTGATCGATACCTGGCCATATGTAGACCATTGCACTACACCACAGTTATGGACCTTAAACTCTGTTTATGCCTCGTTTCATTTTCATGGATGATAGGAACAGCAATAACAGTCATAACAGTATTCATGAGGGCCTTGTGGTTCTGTGGGCCCAATGTCATTGATCACTTCTTCTGTGACCTTGTCCCCCTTCTGGAATTATCTTGCTCAGATATGACTATAGTGAAATATCAGGTATTCACAGTGTCCGGTCTTATGACCACCATACCCTTCATGTTCATCACAATCACATATGTCTACATATTTTTGACCATTTTGAGGATTACTTCAGCAAGTGGGAGACAGAAGACCTTCTCCACCTGTAGCTCCCATCTGACTGTTGTGTGTACCTACTATGGGGCTCTGTTTGTTATGTACGTGGTGCCTTCAACAGGAAAATCCTTCAACATAAAGAAGGTGGCAACATTAATGTACACAGTAGTCACCCCATTGTTCAACCCTGTAATATACAGTTTAAGAAACCAAGAATTAAAGTTGGTTATATGGAAATATGTAGCTGTGCTTAAGAAAAATAATAAGTAATTGAAGTATGATATGTTGTCTTATTTTACGGTAAACCAGTATGGGAAGAAATATTAAGTAGCCAATGTTCACCTTTTTATATGTTGTTTGCCTCTGTTCTTTTTCATTGTTTTTGTGCCCCCACCTCCTTTGTTGTTCAAAACTTCTTGCTAGAGACACTAGAAAGAAAAAAATACACTAAAAAAAGTTTAAAAGTGGGTGGCAGTGGTGGACTTAACTACCAACAGACGACACAATGGCCCATGTGCAATTCACTATTTATCCTGACTTTTCTCCTAGGAGATATTTTCAAACTTGTCTATAAAATGTATAGACACTCAACATATTTTGATAAATATTTGATTTGAATATTTTGAAAAATTTTGATAATACTTGCTCATTTAGTTGATGGTACTTTTTCAATTGCAGAGTGCTAAAAAGTTATTCTAAATAGAAGATTACAAATTATCTCCTATGAGAAAATGCAGGAGATAAAGTGTATTGCATATGGGCCCATGGGTCTATTTTAGTATAGAACACCATTTTATTGGAATTTTACTCCACTTTGTTGTGGCCCGTTTCGCAGGTCGAGGCCACTTCCTCCAGCAATAGAGGAGTAACTGTGAGAAGTCTATCAGTACATGGGCAACTCTGTGTGATTTAAGTTTGAGAAAGGTTAAATCACCTTATGCTGAGAAGCCTGATACTGCTTGTTGTCTTTGGGGTCCCTCAATGGGGTGCTGGCACACTTCTGTCCCCAGTCTCCCAGATTTCCCCAATGAGGACAAGTGATTCTGAACTGTGCATGAGCGAGTACCAAACTCGGAGAAATAAAAAAATCACTCATGGATGAGGTCTTCCTTTCACGGCACATGTGCCTTTTGGAACGCATGCATGCACAGTCCTGAACCACTCGTTACCTCTGGGGAAAATGTCTGTAAGGCTCTTCGAATGATGGAGCCAGTCAAAGGAGAAGAGGACTAGGGACAGAGAATGCGAGCAGCATCAGGCTTCTCTGGATAAGGTAATCTAGGTCTTCATAGGCTTCATCCAATTTTTTCCTGGATTCCAAGATACTTTAAAATAAGTTCTTATTGTGAGTACCTGCAGGGCCGAGGCAGAGGCGAGAGAGGCTCCAGCCTCAGGGCGCAGTGTAGGAGGGGGCGCACAGCTCACTTAGCTATCGTTCTCTTATTGTGTTTGAAGCAGACAGAAATAAGAAAAGGTGATACATGGCAGTGACTGCAAGCCAGATAACTAGAGATTAAGATGTTGGGGACCCTGGGGAACCTCTAAGTCTAATAGCAAAAAGTGTGACTGCTGGGGTGGGAGGGATGGGGGGCACACTTTGGTGTCTCAGCCTTGGGGGCTGGAGGACCTTGTCCCGGCACTGAGTACCTGCATGAGACAGCAACCACAAAAGTGCTTATTCACTATCCTATCAATAAAAATGTCCTTTGAGTAGACAAGACCAAAGTAGAGATGTTTGCTAACAACGTAGAGCACCATGCTTGGAAAAAAACAAAAAACAAAGCCTTACATTAAGTGCCAAGCACAAATTTGTATTGGTGACAAATCTAGCTTATTTTGCAGCTGCAGGGCACCTTGCAATCGACTGTGAGCTGCTCTATATACTGAAGTATCTCAGATAGTGTCAAATGCTATGCTTTTCTATGTGATGGATAATGTTTGGCTAAAACTGGGTCATGCGACAAGACAATGGCTGCTATCAAAGGTCTTTCTGTTTTTTTGTTTTTACATGTTCCCTGGGTTAGTCTTGATAAACATACAAAACTGCACAAAGCGCTGCGGAATATGTTGGCGCTATATAAATAAAAAATAATAATAATAACATGTTACGTATGTGAGCTTTGCAATCAACCACAAAAATAGGTTCCATAGACTGGAAGATTTTGGCTGCAACTTCACCGCAAAATCAAGTTCAGGAATTTTGCCTGCTCATCCCGACTCATCTAATACAAATATCATATGAATAATTTTTGCCAATACTGTAGCTTAGCAATTCAGGCCTTAAGTTTCAAAACATCTGAATGGTATGCAGTGCAGTTACTAGGCTATAGAATTCTTAGGATAAGGGTCTATAAATTGGTAGGCCCCTGTGTAGGTAGTTAGAGAACCCTATGTAGGTAGCCAGAGAGCCACCCCATAGGAAACCAAAGATACTTCATTTAGGTATCAAAAGAGCTTCTCCCCTCCCCCTGTAAGGAGCCTTAGAGACCCCTGTTTAGGTAGCCAGAGTGTCCACCCTCTATTTAAATAGCCAGATTGCCCCAGCTTAGGTAGTCAGAGTGCTCCTGTACAGGTAGCCACAGTGCACCCCCTGTTCAGCTAGCTTGAGTGCTCCCATTTAGGTAGCCAAAGTGCCCCCTTGTTTAGGTAGCCAGAGTGTTGCCCCCCCCCCCCCATTCAGGCAGCCAGAGTGTCCCCAATTTACGTAGCCAGAGTGCACTCGTGTAGGCAGCCGTTCAGGTAGCCAGAAAGCGGGAGGTGGGAGCATGCAGAACATAGAGTTACAATTACTCACATTGCCGCCATTCACAGGCAACACATATTTACTTCCTTCCGATATGCTGTCCTGAAGTTTTGCACGGCAGTGTAATGGATTATAATGTTACAAGGTGGGGAGCCATACATTTACATGCATTATATAGTAGAGCTGATTACAATTTTACCGGACACTGACCCTGATATTGTGACTCTATTTGGTCAAACACTGCTTGATTTGACTTTCTGAGGAAGACTCTATGATATGCAACTAAAAGACTGGTGGCAAGCAGCCACTGATGGTTCAAGATGTTTTGCTGCCTGAAGCAAGCTTGTGAGGATGTGCCCTTTTACAATAATCTCTAAGGTGGAGCCTTTTTACCAGTTTCGGCCTGGATGCTGGTGAGCAAGTGAATGGGTGCTGATAGGTCTTTGGCTGAGTGAGGATGTGCAAATGGGTTGCCAAGTGCGAAAGGTGGCTGGCTGGGGCAGCATGCACACACACACACACACACACACACACACACACACACACACACACACACACACACACACACACACACACACACACACACGGTCGGATTTAGGCCAAGGCCATCTAGGCCATGGCCTAGGGCACCACAGGAGCAAGGGCACCAAAGCAGCAGGCTCAACTTATGCAGCATTTGCAAGCTGACCATGGTACTCTGCTGCTAGCCGCCTGTGCAGCAGCTCTCTCTGCATGTTTGCATTGTGGGCAGTGGCTATGGACATGGGCAGCATTGGAGACAGAGGGGAAGAGGAAGCTTCTGCACTGGAGATGAGCGGAGAAATTAGTGACCCTGATGGCTGCTGCGGTGTGAAGGTGAGCTGGCTACCTATACTGAAAGGGGGGAAGTGGGAAAAGGAGGGATTAAGGGAGTCATCTGGACACCTATACGGGGGGTTATCGGGCTACCTGTACTAGAGGGAAGGGGTCATCTGGCTACCTATACTGAAAGGGGCGGCTGGTGACAGTGGCCATGGGCAGTAAAGAGTACAAATCCGGCTCTGCTTGTGCACACACACACACACGCACACACACGTACACACACACGTGCACACACACCACACCACAATCCATCTCTGCACAATACTTTCCTTGTTCGGCCTGTGAGTTTAGGTGGATGGCCTTGTCTTGGTAGGTGTACAGTTGTGCCACACTCCTTCCATTTCTGAATGATCACTTGAACAGTGCTCAGTGGGATGTTCAAGGCTTTGGAAATCTTTTTGTAGCCTAAGCCTGCTTTACATTTCTCAATAACCTTATCCCTGACCTGTCTTGTGTGTTCTTTGGACTTTATGGTGTAGTTGCTCCCAATATTCTCTTAGACAACCTCTGAGGCCATCACAGAGCGGCTGTATTTGTACTGACATTAGATTACACACAGGTGCACTCTATTTAGTCATTAGCACTCATCAGGCAATGTCTATAGGCAACTGACTGCACTCAGATCAAAGGGGGCTGAATAATTACGCACACCCCACTTTGCAGTTATTTATTTGTAAAAAATGTTTGGAATCATGTATGATTTCCGACCCACTTCTCACGTGTACACCACTTTGTGTTGGTCTTTCATGTGGAATTCCAATAAAATTGATTCATGTTTGTGGCAGTAATGTGACAAAATGTGGAAAACTTCAAGGGGGCTGAATACTTTTGCAACCCACTGTGTATGTATATATATATGTCATTTAAAGGACTGCTGTCACGGAAATTGTAAAATGTAAAATACATGTAAACACCTACAAATAAGAAGTACGCTTCTTCCACAGTAAAATAAGCCATACATTACTTTTCTCCTATGTTGCTGTCACTTACAGTAGGTAGTAGAAATCTGACAGAACCGCCAGGTTTTGGACTAGCCCATCTCCTCATTGGGGGATTCTCATGGTTTTGTTTAGCTTCATAAGCACTTAGTGAATGGCAGTTGCTCTGTCCAACTGCCCAAAAAAGTGTGCAGCGAGCAGAAAGGCTGGCCTGCATCTTTGTATAAATCCTTTTCAGGGAATGTCTTTATAAATAATCAAAGCCTTGCTGAAAATCCCACATGAAGAGATGGACCTGTCGGTTCTGTCAGATTTCGACTACCTACTGTAAGTGACAGCAATATAGGAGAAAAGAGATTTATGGCTCATTTTACTCAAGAGGAATCGTACTTCTTATTTGTATGTGTTACATGTATTTTAAACGTTACGATTTTCCCGATAGCGGTCCTTTAAGCAAGAAGAGAAGAAAATTGTATGTCCAAAAGTTAGACTAGATAAGTTCTACGCATTCTTGCATTACTTTCAACTAAGTAAAGTTCAGTGATTTTTACTTGACAAGCTTACAGTATAATGTTCTCTGAGGAGCAATTAATGTAACAAACCTACAGAGTATTCTCAGTGATAAATATATTAAGCTTTTCAGAACCCAGCGTCTGTATGTGTGCGCAGGAAAGAATGAACAGGGCTGCCTCGTATGCCTTCTGACGAGAGATTTCATTATCTCAGCGTTATTAAAATATACAAATATGCTAAAATATCCAACATGAGGTGATGCAAAGGGAAAGTACATAAGCCGGTAACTTCAAAATATTAGATTCCCCCCCTATTATCAAGATTAGAGTTTAAGATTTAATTATTAATGTATTTATTTAAGGACGTCTCATGATTTATCAACTGACTTCGGCTATTTTTACTGCCAGACAACTTTAATTTGCCCACAAAAAAACAAAAAACAAAAAGAATGCCAGGAAAGGCAAATTTGTCCTCATTGCACCTACGTCTACAGTACAGTGATGCACAGGACTTCCCAGAATTCTCTTCCAATTGCATGTTGTGAGCAGGAAGTATCGTTTAGCATTCCCGAGCACCATTCAAAGGTTTACTAAGGTGAGCAGTCACTCCGGTGACTTTGAAAGGGGTGGGAACTGGGAAGCATGCACACACATTACACAGCATTGTGAGACAAAAAGGGAAGAGAGCACTGGCTAAAAAGGGCCTTCAGTCTATAGGTTTAAGGGTTAGAACAAGAGGTAAGGCAAGGCTGTGTATGGAGTGGTAGAAATGGTGGTCAGTGGGTAAAGTGTCCTAGGTAGATGATTATGCTTGCCTGAAGAACTGAGTTTTAAGATTGCACCGAAAAGGGTAACTGGGTGAGTGGCTGTCGCTGATGTGTTGAGGTATAAAATAGCAGGCCCCCTTTTAAACAGGACACATCTTGCACCCTTTTTAAGTGTTCCTCAAGAAAGGTTCTCAAAGTCTGTGTAGATACCATTCAGAGTTGGAGCGTGCTGTATCTTGCCAGACAAGGGCGCCTCTAGCCATTTTGTCACTCCAGGCAAGAAAACCTGTGGTGCTAATTACCCCCCCCCCTCCCCTGTGGCTACCCCCAATTGTCCCCACCAATGAAAATAATCATCATGCAGCAGTGTTTCACCATTAAATAATTGTAATGTGGCAACGTTTCACCAGAAAATAATCGTAATTTGGAAATCTTTCCCCAGAAAATACCGTATTTTTTGCACCATAAGACGCTCCGGACCATAAGACGCACCTAGGTTTAGAGGGCAAAAAACGGAGAAAAAAAAAATATACTAAACCTGGTGTGTCCATGGTGCAGGAGAGTCTTGTGGAGCATTCCTCCCAAGCTACCCAAGCTTTGCTGTCCAGCTAAAGTAACCCCTGCTGCCCTCCAGCTACAATAACCCCCACTGCCTCCCAGCTATAATGACCCCTGCTCCCTGGGTTAAAAAAAAAAATACATACCCCTGCGGCACCACCTCCCTAGGCTCCTGTATACCGCACAACTGCAAGGAAAAGTCTCTCTGTGATGGTCCCTCTCACCTTCCTGTATCCCCTAGCAACTTTAGAAATATTTTTTTTAAAAACTGCTCCCTGATATATCCCACATCCCCTCCTGTCTCTCTCAGCACCTGCTGACTGTTAAAAACCATTTTCAGAGGCATCCCATCCCCCTCACTAAGCCTTCTGAAAATGTTTCCCACATGACCGCTTCCATGATCCCCCCCCCCCCCCCCCCCCCCGCCGCCGCCAAAACTCCTGTTTCCCGGCAAGTGTAGAAATATAAACAAACCTTTTCCCACATGGTTCGCTACCTCCCCCCCCCCCCCCCGCCTACATCCCGGCAAGTGTACAATTAAAAACAAACCTTTTCCCACATGGCCGCTACTTCCCCCCAGTCCCACACACCGCTGCTAAGCCTCCTTTTTCCCCGGCAAGTGTAGCATAAGCAAAGGGTTATTAAGCAGCGGCTCCTTCTCCTCTAAGTTACCTCTGTCCCTACGGACAATTGCAGAGTGAAGCGCTACAGCGGAAGCCATACCTGTTCCAGCCGGCACAATCCACCTCCTATGGTCCTTCTCATGCCGAAAGCCTCGGGCGATCCTCCTCTTGCGGTCCTTCTCATCCCGACAGCCTCGCTGGTGCCCTCTCACTGCGTGACCCTTGGTCACGTCACGTGACCTCTGCGTCAGGTCACGCAGTGAGAGGCCTCCAGCGAGGCTGTCGGGATGAGAAGGGGAGGTGGGGACCGGGGGGGGCCACCGCCCACACGGGGCCCCTCAGGGCCCCCCCGTCAGCGGGAGCCCCCCTAGCCCCCCCCCACCCCCACACCAGTGCTTCATCCATAGTTTCATCCTTAATTAGGCCTAGAGATCCCCCCTCCCCCCACCCTCATTAACCTTGGTGAATCTCGCGGAAATCAATTACATATTACTTAACAGATCATTAACACCTTCAACCATATTTCAAGTGTCACACATTATTCATAGTCACCACCATACCCCCCCCCCCCCCCCCCCCAATATCAAGCCGTGTATCTTCATGTGAAAATCACCATCCAAATGTTCCTCGTGCATTTTGATATTACACTTAATCTACTGTCTAAACCAAAACCACAAGGAAGAGAGTCCCCCCACCCCCACCCCATGCCACCCAGCGGCAACTATGATCCTACATACACTTCACTCATCTACCCTTCTTTTCAGATCTTTATAATATACAAGTCTCTAGTCGTTAAGCCCCTGTCAAAACTAGACAAATACACAGCAGGGGGAGCGGATGGGGGGGGGGGGGGGGGCAGGGAGACACCGGGCGAGCGGCCCATAAGGAAGTCACTGATTACATTTTCTTAAGGCGGTAGTCCGCCTAAACTCACGTGCCGAGGTCCATCAAACTGGAAGGCCCCACTTTTGCTCTTTACCCCTGTAAACAAAAATTTTCTCCGGATCCCACTCCTTTAACTCCATTGGGGCCATCCCCAGTACTCTGAAAAGCTCCGAGAGTTCCTCTGGCCTCCGCAAAGAGAACAGCAGGGACCCTTTCTTGATCATGAAGGCGAAGGGGTGTCCCCATCTATATGTGGCTCCTTCCTTCTGAAGCTGCTGGAGTAAAGGTTTTAATACTCTCCTCTGCTGTAAAGTTCCTGGGGCCAAGTCCTGAAATAGCATTATCTGTCTACCCTCATAGACGATACGTTCCTGCTTCCATGCCGCCGCCATAATTGCTTCTTTCTCAGCATGATAATGCAAGCAGCATATTACGTCTCTTGAGTTTTCTATGTTCCGTGAGGGCAACTTTAGGGCTCTGTGTGCTCTGTCCATTAAAATGGTCTGCTCACCTTGTCAGCCCAGAATCGAATTGAAGATAGTTCTCAAGGCTCCCTGTAGTCTTTCCGGCCAAATCGCCTCTGGGAGTCCCCGCACTCTGATATTGTTTCTGCGAGAGCGATTTTGCTGATCTTCCAGCTGGGTGCATAAAGCAATGTGCATTTGCTTCTGCCTTTCTCTCGCCATCTTCATATCTTTTATACTTTCTTTTAAGGCCTCGAGTTCCTCCTCCATCTTTGTCACTCGGGTTTTAAGTTCTGTTACCTCCTCTTTTACTGCTGTAACTTCTGCCCTAGTAGCCTCCAGGATTTTTTCTGTTTGCTCAGACATATCCTGCTTTGTGGGTAGATTCCTCAAATGCTTCCATACCTCGTCCATGTTTGTCGGTTTCTTTAGTTGTGGTGAGGCCATACTCTCTTGTCTGCCGTGCCTCTCAGCCACCTTTTCCGCCGATGCACTCGGTCCCGGCGGTGTGAAAAACTCAGCTGCTGAGCGCTGCGGCGTTTTCGGGAAGGGAGCAGGAGCAGGGGCTGCCGCCGTTACAACTTTCTTTCTGGCTCCTCCGGTCATCCCCTTCTCATTAGTGGAGACGCCGAGACGCCAGCTCCATGTCAGGGGAGTCTACTCGGCTGCCGGGTGCGCGGACCGCGGGCACGCCTACGTCCTAAACATACCATCAATGCCATCCCTATGGGAGAGTTCATTAGAGCAGCCCGCAACTGTTCTAATCCACATGATTTACAATTTGAATTCAACCAGGTGGAAGATAGACTCAGACAGAGGGGGTACACGAACAGACAGTTGGAGTTGGGATGCATTAAGAGAACCAAAAAAACACGCACAGACCTACTGGGGACTGCGAGACGGGACAGAGTCAGGGCCGACAAAGTGACTTTACAGCTTGTAATTTACAAAAATCACCAATATTGTGAGAAAATATTTTCCAGTTCTGTATTCAGATCCTAAACTTAAAAAAGTTCTTGATGGCGGATGTCGTTTCTCTGCCAGAAAGGCCAGGACTCTGGGCTCCATCCTCTCACCTAGTCTTTTTAGGTCTCCCTCCTCGTTACATGCGCCTACATGGTTGGCCACGGTGGGTTCATACCCCTGTTGCTTTCGAACCTGTAATTATTGTCATTGTCATAAGCGAGGAACTACAGTGCCTTCCTATTCATTCAACACTAGCTTTCCTATTAAACAATATGTTAACTGTGATACGAAATACACCATCTATGTTATATCTTGTTCTCAGTGCAAGATTCAATATGTGGGTTGCACGACTCGCAACCTAAGAGCACGAATAGCTGAGCACTATTGTGGCACACATTGGAACACTTTCCAAAAGTCAGCAGTCTCTAAACATTTTGAAATTGTACATAAAGGCGATTTAACCTCCTCAGCGGTATGGACGACTATACACGTCCATCACCGCCGGAGGTCGCCGCTCAGGCCCTGCTGGGCCGATTTGAGCGAAATAAAAAGCAGCACACGCAGCCGGCACATTGCCAGCCGCGTGTGCTGCCTGATCGCCGCCGCGGCAAAAGAGGGTCCCCCCAGCCGCCCGAGCCCTGCGCAGCCGGAACAAAAGTTCCGGCCAGCGCTAAGGGCTGGATCAGAGGCGGCTGACGTCAGGACGTCGGCTGACGTCCATGACGTCACTCCGCTCGTCGCTATGGCGACGATGTAAGCAAAACAAAGAAGGCTGCTCATTGCGGCCTTCCTTGTTTATTCTGGGCGCCGGAGGCGATCGGAAGAACACCTCCAGAGCGCCCCCTCGAGTGGGCTTTCATGCAGCCAACTTTCAGTTGGCTGCATGAAACAGTTTTTTTTTAATTAAAAAATAACCCTCCCGCAGCCGCCCTGGCGATCTTAATAGACCGCCAGGGAGGTTAAAACCATTCAGTTTTCAGGGAGTGGAACGAGTCACCTGTCCTACTAGAGGAGGTGACATACAGAGACTCTTACTGAAACGGGAGGCCTATTGGATCTATAGGTTAGGCACTCGCACACCTTTTGGTTTAAACAAACGTTGGGATTTAAACCTAGTATATGACTACTGACTGGTACAGTACTCTCTTGTTTCTGTATCTGCCTTCTCTCTTTTTGGTGTTTTCTTGTAGTAATGTTGTTGTTCCAGTGGTTATCTTTTTTACATTACTTTTATCTTTTTATACATTTTTGTAACATTTTGTAAACTGCAAGTTTGCTTTTATTGCTTGTATGTAATGTTTCCCTTTCAGGACCTGGCTGTTGGCTTGAGAGGGGTGGAGTCATCCCTTCCAGCCATTTATAAGCCGTTTCCTTAACAGGTTCACTTTGACTATGACTAAGGGCAGATTGTAGGCCCGATACGCGTTAGTCGATCCTGTGATTTTATTGCACTACTTTTTGTCATGTGGATTTTTCTAATAAAGAACAGACATTTTTTCACTAAGCCAAGTCTGGTTTGCGGATCCTTTTTCCATCAGTTGCTGTCAGTTATAGCTGAGAGGAAAACTGATGTACCAGGTAATGTCCATGTTTCCCTATGGCTCAATTGGGCGATGTTACAGTTTAACTGTGTGCTGACCAGGAAGCTGTTATGGGTAATGGCCATTTTCAAAATGGAGGACGGAAAATTCCCTTGATCATAGTGAACAAATAGGACGGGGACAGGAGAAAGACACTGAGGAGTAGACTACATGGAAGGTACGTATGACTTGTGTATGCTTATTTTGACTTTTAATTTTCAGTTCAGGTTTTCTTTAAAGAGAACCTGTACTGAGTAAAAGTATTTAAAATAAACACATGAGGTAACTTCAAATGAACATGACATAGTTACCTTGCCATCAGTTCCTCTCAGAAGCTCACCATTTTCTTCTGACAATAATCCCTTCCAGTTCTGACAATATTTTGTCAGATCTGAAATATATCAGTTGCTGTCAGTAAAATATCAGTTGCTGTCAGTTATAGCTGAGAGGAAAACTGATGTACCAGGTAATGTCCATATTCCCCTATTGGTCAAGTGGGCGGTGTTACAGTTTAACTGTGTGCTGACCAGAAAGCTGTTATGGGTAATGGCCATTTTCAAAATGGAGGATGGAAAATTCCCCTGATCACAGTGAACAAACAGGACGCGGGACAGGAGAAAGACACTGAGTAGACGACTACATGGGAGGTAAGTATGACTTGTGTATGCTTATTTTGACTTTTAATTTTCAGTTCAGGTTTTCTTTAAGGATTTGTAGGATGTCAAAAACCAACTCGCATACATTGGCCAGGCCCAGGAATTGAACCCAGGCCTACTGCTCTGTAGGCTGCTATCCTAACCATTATATCACCAACACAACACACTACAATGCTACATGCTGATGCCAGCCTAGCATGTACCATTGTGATATATCCAAGAGAAAAATTAGCTTGTTTAGGGAATTGTAGGATTTCAAAAGCCAGCTTACATACATTGGCCAGTTCTTGCTCCTACATAAAATCCTAAAATCATACATAAAATCATGTAGCAGCAACAACTAGTCTCTGTGGCACAATTGGTTAGTTAACCAAAAGGTTGGTGGTTCAAGCCCACCCAGGGATGGTTTTTGTGTTTTGTGAAGGGAACTAATGTACCCTTCTTAAACTTGAAGATTGTTTACAAATGTAAGCAGACTGCATAGTAGTGCAGCAGGAGTGTGCTGGGCCCATAACCCAGAGGTTGATGGATCAAAACCATCCTCTGCTAGGCATGATTTCATGTTTGCACCTCGCTTTATCGCATGGGCAAAACGGTTTCCATAGCCCAGTAAGAAAAAGTGTAATAAGGGCCCTGCCGTAACATAGATATTACGGTAGCTAAGACTACTCCCGGGCTTTTCTTGTGGTTGAAGAGATGAGTGAACTGTGACACCACACTTAACCACCATGGCGTTCTGATTAAATCGCCAGGGTGGCTGCGGGAGGGTTTTTTTTAAATAAAAAAAAAACTATTTCATGCAGCCAACTGAAAGTTGGCTGCATGAAAGCCCACTAGAGGGTGCTCCAGAGGCGTTCTTCCGATCGCCTCCGGCGGCCAGAAGTAACACGGAAGGCCGCAATAAGCGGCCTTCCGTGTTTCGCTTACCTCGTCGCCATGGCGACGAGCGGAGTGACGTCATGGACGTCAGCCGACGTCCTGACGTCAGCCGCCTCCGATCCAGCCCTTAGCGCTGGCCGGAACTGTTTGTTCCGGCTACGCTGGGCTCGGGCGGCTGGGGGGACCCTCTTTCGCCGCTGCACGCGGCGGATCGCCGCGCTGCAGCGGCGATCAGGCAGCACACGCGGCTGGCAAAGTGCCGGCTGCGTGTGCTGCTTTTTATTTCATTAAAATCGGCCCAGCAGGGCCTGAGCGGCAGCCTCTGACGGTGTTGGACGAGCTGAGCTCGTCCAGACCGCTCAGCTGGTTAAAAAAAAAAAAACACAGCAAACAGCAAACAGAGAAGCTTCCCCATATTTGAGCATTGCATTTGGTAAAGTCTTAAGCCAATGTGTTGACTCACCACACAGCCCTGCAACCAGCATGTGTCTCGTATGACTGTCTATATGATCACTCACCACACAGCCCTGCACCCGGCATGTGTCTTCTATGACTGTCTATAAGTAAGCTTTAGGTTAGCAGGAATGGTTGCATGGCCACTTAGCTTTTCATCCTTCCCACCCTTGCTGGAATAGTGGTGAGGGAGGAGGAGGAGGAGGAGTAGTAGTAGTAGGTTTTTAGCTTCTAAAACGGGATAAGAAGCCGTGAAAAGACCATTTCCGGTTTTCAATTCGGATATCCGAATCCGGCCAGATACTAGGGTTGGATATCTGAATCCCCGGATCCGGATTAATTCGTTATTAAAAAGTATTACCCGAGCATCCCTGTACGAGGGATGGAAGGTCTCACTTACAAAGAAAGCTTAGATAAACTGGGTTTATTTAGTCTAGACAAAAGACCTCTCCAAATCGCTCCTTCACGACCTCCTTCATTGAGTCCTCATCCACCCCTAACCACCTCTCGGTGGGAGTCCCCAAGGCTTGGTCCTTGGCCCCCTACTGTTCTCCCTATACACATCCTCCATTGGCAAGGTTATCTCCTCCATTGGTTTTAACTATCATCTGTATCCAGATGACACCCAGATCTACCTCCACACCCCTGACCCATCCACCACTACCATGGACAAGGTCTCCTCCTGCCTATCAGCCATCTCCTCCTGGATATCCGCTAGGTTCCTGAAACTAAATCTAGACAAAACAGAATTTTTGATCTTCCCACCCGGTCATGCCTAAACCTCCCAGATGTGCATGTCACTGTTAACCACACTACCATTCGCCCTACCTCTCAAGCCCGCTGTCTGGGTGTCACCCTGGATTCCGCACTCTCCTTAACTCCCCACATCCAAAACCTCACAAAGTCTTGTAACTTCCACCTCCATAGCATCTGCAAGATCCGCCCTTTCCTGTCCTCTGCCACCACCAAACTCCTCATCCATGCCCTCATAATTTCCCGCCTTGACTACTGCAATGCCCTTCTGTCTGGTCTCCCTATGACCCGAATTGTCCCGCTGCAGTCCGTCATGAATGCTGCAGCCAGAATTATTCACTCCTCCCATCGCTACACCATGGCGGCTCCCCTCTGTGAATCCCTCCACTGGCTTCCTATTCAGTCCAGAATCAGATTCAAGATACTTTGTCTGACCTACAAATCTGTCCCCAAAACCTGTCCAACCTACATTTCCGATCTTACTCAGAGGTACACACCCAGCCGCTCACTCCACTCCTCCAATAAACTTTGCCTGCCCCCCCCCCCCCGCATCACCCAGTCCCATGCACACCTCCAGGACTTCTCAAGAGCTGCACCAATACTATAAAAAATCCTACCTCCACCCATTAGGGCAGCTCCTCCTTCAATATCTTCAAGAAGGCCCAAAACTCTCCTTTTTACTCTGGCCTACCACCCCTCACAAGTACTCTAAACCTGCAGCTGAACCCTGGTCCCCTACCTTTCGTGTCCCTACCTCTCCCTCTAGATTGTAAGCCTTTGGTCAGGGTCCTCCTCCTTTTGTGTCCTACCTCATCATGCACCTCCATTACTGTGCACCCATGCTATGTATCTGAGTGAACTCAACTTGCCTAATCCCATTGCTCCCATCCAGTGACTAACTAAGCATTACCTTGTACTCATACTGTGCTGCGTGATCTGGTTTTTTTCTGTATTCCTGTATTGTCGTATTGCTGTATGTCACCCCTAAATATTGTCTGTAACCTAAACTAATGTCCAGCGCTGCATAATATGTTGGCGCTTTATAAATACAATTATTAAATAAATAAATGTATAAATACATCAGAGGGCAATATAAAAGCTTGGCGGATGAGCTTTTTGTCCCTAGGCCTTATCAAAGGACTAGAGGACATGATCTGCGCATGAAGGAAAAATGTTTTAGCCATTTATTTAGGAAAGGGTTCTTTACAGTAAAAGGGATTAAGATGTGGAATGCATTGCCACAGGAAGTAGTTATGGCAAACTCTATGTACTTGATTCACTAAAGCGTGATCACAGCAGTTATCACGCGCTCTGCAGCTCGCAAAAGTTTACACGCAAACTGCATTAGTTCACGTGATAAAGCAAGTTTTTCACGTGAAGCGCGCATGTGATCACGTGCAAACGTTAATTTAACGGGTTTGATTAACTAAACCGTGATAACTCATACCACAGCCGCACTAGTGTTTTCACGCATGTTTTTTTGTCGCGAATTTTTGTGTGCAATCGTAGCCAAAAATGTGCGATTGTGTGCGAAAGGGCAAAAAAAATGTGCGCCCGTGATATGAATTATCACGGTTTAGTGAATCAAGCCCAACTGGCTTGATTCACAAAGCCGTAGTAACTGTTATCAAGGCTGTGTAAAGTGCTTTGCGCGAGATTTAAAGGACTTACGAGCCCAAATAGCAAAAAAAAGATAAGTGCCTTAGTCGCTTTTAAATGCACGGAGGAAGCCATCCGCGCCCTCCGTGCAGTTCTGCCGGGTCCCCGCAGTGTGATCGCCCCCGTGCCGCTCCCGACCCCCCAGACGGGGTCGGGCTCCCCTTCCTCTCCTAAGATAGCCGCCAGTGCTGGCCGCGGCTGCGCAGTCCGCACACACATTAGTGCGACTGCGCAGCTCTAGGGCCCTCCCCCCCGATCCACGCACAGTAGCATGGATTGAGGGGGGAGGCCCTAGAGCTGCGCAGCTGCACTAACGTGTGTGCGGACTGCGCAGCCGTGGCCAGCGCCGGCGGCCATCTTAGGAGAGGAAGGGGAGCCCGACCCCGTCTGGGGGGTCGGGAGCGGCACGGGGGGCGATCACACTGCAGGGACCCGGCGGAACTGCACGGAGGGCGCGGATGGCGTCCTCCGTGCATTTAAAAGCGAATAAGGTACTTATTGAGATCTCCCCCTGCGCGGCATAGCCCGAGCTCAGCTCGGGCTTACCGCCAGGGAGGTTAAGGCATTTTCGCATGCAAAAAATTAGCGTTAGCACGATAACGCAAATTTTTCGTGCATTAACCATACTGTAAATTGCATTATCGTGCGTACGTGAATTTTTGTGCGTGATAAACGTTTTCGCGTGAAAATGTGCTAAAACTCGCGCAAAGCACTTTTCACAGCCGTAATAACAGTAATCACGGCTTTGTGAATCAAGCCCAACGTGTGATAACTTTTGATGCCGTGTGATAAGGTGTGATATTTGTCCTATCACGGTTCAAGCCTGTCACGTGAATCAAGCCACATCTGGAGCCGGGAAGGAATTTTTTCACTTTTGGGGCTAATTGGACCATGCCTTGTAAGGGTTTTTCGCCTTCCTCTGGATCAACAGGGATATGTGAGGGAGCAGGCTGGTGTTGTACTTTGTTCTCTGGTTGAACTCGATGGACGTATGTCTTTTTTCAACCCAAATAACTATGCAACTATGCAACTATATGACACTTTACCCTTTTAATATGTTATTTCTATTCTCTCCTTTTTGTAGAGCAATCAATGAATAAGACAGACATAACAAAAATAATACTCCTGGGATTTCAAAATCTTCATGATTTCAAGTATGTCTTGTTCTTTATGTTCCTAGCCATCTACCTGGTGACCATAACGGCAAATTCTCTCATTATTTTTTTGGTGTCATTCAGTAACCGGCTTCAATCACCGATGTACTTTTTCCTTGGCCACTTGTCCTGCTCTGATATGTTACTAACCACAAACATTGTTCCTAACATGCTACATACAATATTATTAGAGGGAAGCACCATGTCCCTTAATGGATGTATTACCCAATTCTTGGTATATGGAACCTCAGTATCCACAGAGTGTCTTCTGCTTAGTGCCATGTCTTATGATCGCTACCTGGCCATATGCAAACCACTCCATTACAACACAATTATGGACTTAAAGCGTTGTGTGTATCTGGTTGTATCCTCATGGTCACTAGGAATTGCCATAACCTTCATCACAATGTACATGCAGAGGTTATGGTTCTGTGGCCCAAATGTGATTGACCACTTTTTCTGTGACTTTGGACCCATCTTGGAACTTTCCTGCTCGGATGTTACTATGGTGAAAAATGAAGTACTCATATTATCCACTCTCTTTACAATTATACCATTTGTGTTCATCACTGTCACCTATGTGTACATTTTCTTGTCCATTTTGAGGATCACTTCCATCTCAGGAAGGCAGAAGACCTTTTCCACCTGTAGTTCCCACCTGGCCATTGTATGCACCTATTATGGGGCACTGTTTACCATGTATGTGATTCCTTCAAGAGGACCATCTTTGAATATAAACAAGGCTGTCTCCTTGATGTACACTGTTGTCACCCCTTTGTTCAACCCCATTATATACAGCTTAAGAAACCAAGAATTAAGGTCAACCATAAGGAAACATTTATCAATATACACAAAGAACTACAGGAGTGTACAGCATTTTACAGGACACAACATGAAACTTATGTACATGTTTACCAAAAGTGCCAATTGACCTGCAAAACTTGAGGTCACTAATGTGTAAATATTGTCTCCCCACATAGTGGAACATCTAAAAATACAGTTTTACTTATTTAAGATAATTCATTTTTTGAAGAATTACACAATCCTACCATATTGAACTCTAGAGAGCTTATCACTGCTTCTTTGCTTTCTTTATGTTCCTTTCAAAGATCTGGTTTGGTTGACACACCTACAAGAGTTGTGATCCTTTTTAGGATCTGGGTTATGGAGATCACCTCTCGTGAAGCTCAGAACTTGGTCCTGCAGTTATGAGTTTACAGTCTAGAATGGAGAAGTAAATACAACCTTGTACACACACTTGATAGTACATGGTGGTGGACTAGATGGTTGTGGTGGTCTCTGCTAAAAATCTAGCATTTGTAAAGCAGTCCATGATCTACCCTTGTGAGTCCTTCAGCAATAAGTCTGGTGGATCATCCTAGCCGATCGCTAGCTGAGGGTATTGTTCTGTGCATTCATCCCGCCCACTCTCTGCCGAACACCCTGCACTTCTCAAACAACTCTCCTACCATGTCTATAGTAACAGAATACCTCATTAGCCCGGAGTCTTATGCTGGGCATAGACGGTACATTTTTTTCTTATCAATCGAGCCGCTGATGGCTCGATTTATAATTTCCAACGTGTCCGATCACCGCGTGGATCGATTCCTGGCTCGATCCCCGTGGGTGGACAAAGGGCAAAAACGAAGCACTGATAAGGAAGTGCCCGTGGGGACGAGCAGGAATCGATCCGCGCGGACGAGCGGTGACGCGCGGGCATCGAGCCGCTGGCTCCATTCCGGCGCATAAACGTACCGTCTATGCCCAGCATTGCAGCCTCATCCTCGCACTGTTGCCCAAGTGATCAAGTCACTATCCCTGTTGGATGACAGTACTCATACAAATGTGATACGGTGTAAGCATAGCTTAATATATAAATGAAGAAAATGGAGTGTGAAGAAATCATGAAATCCAAGACAAAAGAAGATCACATTTAGAAAAGAAACAAGAATGGTATCTGGCTCTGCAAGTATTTTTGAAATGTATAAAACAAAAAAAGAGGTTACAGTGAACTTCATTAATTTCATTTTTAGGACTGTGATATCAGTGTTCTAAACTCAGGTTATTTGGGTTCGTTTCACAACTGCCATATTTTTCAGCACTTCACAGAGTACATAGTCATGTCACTGACTGTCCTCAGAGGATCTTGTAATTGAATACCAGCAATAGCCATAGTCTAATGTACTACCATATTCTTATTAGCTATATATATAATAGAGTAAGTGCCTCAACCTTCAAGCAAGAAGAAGAAGTAGCGCCCTGCCCCCAGGGCTGGTCCAAGCAAGAAGAAGGGGCTGGTCCAAGCAAGAAGAAGAAGAAGTAGTGTCATATCAAACCAAGGGCAAAGAGGGATAATTTGCATATTCAGTAGCAGTGCATTCTGGGTAACTACAAATGTTCACTTATAGCTGAATTATTGCAGATTTGCTTCTGTTTTAAGAAGGAAAATTACACCAAGCTTTGCTTTTTTTAGTAGCAGGTCTTTTTGGTCCCTTTCATCCCCCTGTACATTCCGAATGGTTTGGGTCACCCTGAGCTGCTTGGTTACTCTGTTGTACTGGTCCAAGCCCTATCTCATACAGCCTTATCAATCCCTGCCATGTACTTATGAGGACCAAAAGTCTGAAATAGGCTGTCACATGTTGGTTTGATATGACTGTGTAACACTTAAAACTATAGGCTTGCTTGGAATACCAAGGGTGAAAATAAAGTATTTGCATATTTAGTAGCAGAGCATTATGGGTAATCACAAATGTTCACTTATAGTTGAATTATTGCAGATTTTCTGCTGTTTTAAGAAGGCAAATTACACCAAGCTTTGCTTTTTTTAGTAGCAGGACTTTTTGGTACCTTTTATCCACCTATACATTCCAAGTGGTTTGGGTCACCCTGAGCTGCTTAGTTACTCTGTTGTACTGGTCCAAGCCCTATCTCATACAGCCATATCAATCCCTGCCATGTACAGATGAGAACCAAAAGTCTGAAACAGGCTGTCACATGTGGGTTTGATATGGCTGTGTAAAATGTAAAGCTATGGGCTTACTAAACACCAGTGGTTCTTGCTTGGCTTAGGCAGGGTTCACATTTGCATTAGCAGTCAGGATTTTCCGGACCGGATCCAGAACGTATACTGTAACAACGGAACGGACGTTTGACAATCCAGTGATAGTCTATGGATGCGTACATACTCGTCCGTTCCACGCGGCCCGGATCCGGACCTGATACGGACTCCGGACACTTTTCCAACTTGCTCTATTTTTCACGTACGTCGGATCTGGCCGCCGCACTCGGACCAGATCCTGACTGCACTATCTGCACAGCTGAACCAATGAGAAACGGAAAGGAGGCAACACACTGGCTATAAAAAATCTGGACGTTCTTCCCACTTCCTATGCGTTTTCTATGGTCATAGCGGCCATTTTGGATGGTACATGGGCCCAGCGTTTGAGGAGTGGAGCAGCAGTGACTTAAGGCTGGAAATATTTGGCAGCATGTTGGACGAAGAGGTGAGGCCCTACACACCTGAGGACCTGATTCTACAGGTGCAGCAGCTACCTGCCTGGTGCACCCACCATCTCCTGCGAGGAGCATGCCTTCTTCCCACATAGTATAGGTAAAAATCAAAAAGAAGACAATTCCCAGGTAAAATGAGTACAAAAACACTGGATCCATGGTCCAAACTGCAGTTTCTATATCCAAGGGTGGTCTCCACATGTCAAGCTGTCTCCAACAATGACCCCAGGGCTTCTGCAGACCTCCCAGACCCCAAGGATTTATATAGTTTGTATCTCTTTAAAAATGGATCCGGATATCAACCTAATCACCTACTGATGAAAAACCGGATGCAAACGGAACGGATCCGGAACGGATCCTGAGTGCAACCGTACGCATCCGGTCCGGATGCGCACAGAACGGATCTGGACATCCGTTCCGTTTTTTGCAAAAACGCAAGTGTGAACGGGGCCTTACTAAGGGTGAAAAGGAATTATTTGCATATTTAGTAGCAGTGCATTGTGGGTAACCACAAATGTTCACTTATAGCTGAATTATTGCATATTTCCTTCTGTTTTAGGAGGGCAAATTACACCAAGCTTTGCTTATTTTAGTAGGAGGGCTTTTTGGTCCCTTTTATCCCCCTATAGATGTCGAGTAGTTTGGGTCGTCCTGAGCTGCTTGGTTACTCTGTTGTACTGGTCCAAGCCCTATCTCATGCAGCCGTATCAATCCCTGGCATATACTGATGAGGACTAAAAGTCTGAAACAGGCTGTGTAAAATTTAAAGCTATATGCTTGCTATTCACCAGTGGTTTTGGATGCTTGCTTGGCTTACCTAGGGGGAAAAGGGGTAATTTGCATATGTAGAAGCAGTGCATTGTGGGTAACCCAAATGTTCACTTATAGCTGAATTATTGCAGATTTCCTTCGGTTTTTAAAAAGGCAAATTACACCAATACAGTGTGCAGCATTGCAAGAAGTGATGACACTGGAACGCATGATGGAACACGGAAGAGGTGAGTCATCCTCGCCCGCTGCCTCTTACTAATAGTGGCGGCTGCTACTGTGCTTAAGCTGGAGGGGGAGCGCACATGGGGGACCCAGGTGAGGGGGGGGGGGTTCCTGCTGAGCTTAAGCTGGAGGTAGAGCACACATGGGGGACCCAGTTAAGAGGGGGTTCAACCCCCCTCCCCGCCGCTGTGCCCAATACCCCCTTCCTGCCCTCTACCCTCTTATGCGGCGTATGCTACGCCACGGGTCGGCTAGCATATATAATAGAGTAAGTGTCTCAACCTTCAAGGTCCTTGCCATGTACTGATGAGGACCAAAAGTCTGAAACAGGCTGTCACATGTGGGTTTGATATGACTGTGTAAAATTTAAAGCTATATGCTTAATATACACCAGTGGCTCTGGATGCTTGCTTAGCTTATCAAAGGGGAAAAGGGGTAATTTGCATATTTAGTAGTAGTGCATTGTGGGTAACCACAAATGTTCACTTAAAGCTGAATTATTGCAGATTTCCTTCTGTTTAAAAAAGGCAAATTACACCAATACAGTGTGCGGCATTGCAGGAAGTGACGACAGTGGAACGCACGATGGAACACGGAAGAGGTGAGTCATCCCCGCCCGCTGCCTCTTACTAATAGTGGCGGCTGCTACTGTGCTTAAGCAGGAGGGCGAGCGCACATGGGGGACCCAGGTGAGAGGGGGGGGGGGGGGGGGGTCCAATCCCCCCTCCCCGTCGCTGTGCCCAATACCCCTTTCCTGCCCTCTTATGTGGCGTATTCTACGCCGCGGGTCGGCTAGTGTATTTATATAGTGCTGACGTCTTCCGCAGCACTTTACTGAGTACATAGCCATATCACTGACTATTCTCAGAGGAGCTCATAATCTAATCCTATGATAGTCATAGTCTAATGTCCTACCATATTATTAGTATGTATTTATATAGCACTGACATCTTCTGCAGCACTTTACAGAGTACATAGTCATGTCACTGACTGTCCTCAGAGGAGCTTGCAATCTAATACCTGCCATAGTCATAACCTAATGTCCTATCATATTATTAATATTATGTGTTTATATAGCACTGACATCTTGTGCAGCACATTACAGAGTACATAGTTATGTCACTGACTGTCCTCAGAGGAGCTGATAATTGAATCTTTACAATAGTCATATGTCCCTACCATCTATGGCCTAGGGCACCAGATAAAGCAACTAACTAAGTGGTGGCTGAGGGGCAGTAAGCATACTGCAGTGCAACAAGAACAAACCCGATCCATCCTCCACCACTGCCCTGCATTACAGTTTGCACTAAGTGGGAAATAGCAGCATCCTCGGGCGGTGACTAGTATAGATGTCGCAACAGAATTTTCTGTTCGCGAATGGCGGACACGAACTTCCATAAAATGTTCGTCATTTAAACAAGCGAACCTTGCAAACCGCCATAGACTTCAATGGGCAGGCGAATTTTAAAACCTACAAAGACTGTTTCTGGACACAAAAGTGATGAAAAAGTTGTTTCAAGGGGTCTCACACCTGGACTGTGGCATGCCGGAGGGGGATCCATGCCAAAGTCCCCCCAAAAATTATGAAGTTGACACTAAAGGGCAGAAATCACATAATGCAGAGCTCTGGGTGTCAGTGGGCTGTGGAGTGTCTCACACAGAGAAATGCAATAGTACTATCAGAATACAGTGAAATAATAATGCACAGGAGTGATCCTGTGCCTGCAACTAATGAGGAAACAGCAGTAGTGTGCACACAGCTCCGGGTGTCAGTGGGCTGTGAAGTGTCACACACAAAAAAACACAGGAGAACGATGTGCTGTCCCTCAAAAGGGCTGTTTGGGATGCTTTCACAGCAAGTAAGGAACAAGAACACAGGCCTAGCTAATGATTTCCCCACCTATCTGCAGCAAGTCTGTCCCTGCTCTCACTAACAGTCAGCAGCCTGCAGATAATTAATCCAATATGGCCAATGAAACTGTTTTTTGATAGGGGGTGAGGAGTCCAGGAAGGGGTGCTAGCTGATTGGCTGCCATGTGTCTGCTGAATGTGAGGTGAGGGGTCAAAGTTTAGCTCAATTATGATGTATGGGGGCAGATTGTGAACAGTCAATGTTTGCAGAATACTGCTTGCCAGTGAACTGGTCAGGCGATTTCTAGTGGCTAGGTATCTCTCTCCAGCTGACATTTCCTATCATGTGACTCACTGGTAACGTGCAGGAAGGGAGGTGGGCATCTGGCTCCCTTGTTGGAGGGAGGGAGGTGGAAGAAGCATCTGGCTGCCTACAGGGAATGAGAGGGGAGAAGCATGTGGCTACTTACAGGGAGGCAGGGTGGAGAAGAATTTGGCTATCTACAAGGAGGGAGGGTGGGAATATGTATATGCATAAATGTATATTCTTAACATCTGTAACTGCACAATTCCCTACGCCGTGTGTACCACAAACGATTCCAGGTGCGACTTTGGTCAAACCTGCCACATAAATCTGATTCTAATTTTTAATATCTCACATCCCCAGCCACCGCAATGATTGCCTGGAGATGTAGAGCTTCAATGTGAGTATTCCAAGCCATAGCCAAGAGATTTACTATAACAAACAACATTAGTAAAGTGCTTTTCTCCCGTAGGACTCAAAGTGCATAAGCTTATCACTAGATCAAAACACAGCCTTTAGAAGTACTCTATGGTTTATGTAGATGGTGAATTGGTATTGTAGCAGCAAGAAACTCCACTGGGGACACAGAAGCCTAACTAACGCTCTCCCTATCTGCAGAACACTCCCCCTGATGTGCCTAGCTAGCACAGAAGCACAGGCTGCAAAATGGCTGCTGTGCTGGTTTTCTGATAGGTGTGTGTGTGTGTGTGGGGGGGGGGCAGGTTGGAGGGATATCTGATTGGCTGTAATGTGTCTGCTGACTCTGGGATAAGGGGTCAAAATTTGGCTCCATTATAATGTATGGGAGGCATGTCTAAAAAGCTAAATTTTTGCATGTGGGAATGACCGCGAACACGCATTTTTCGTCCCAAGACTTATTCGCCAGCAGAACAGTTCAGGCCATCTCAAGTCTTCTGCTCACAATGTCAGCATAGTCCCTCCTGTGAGCACTCAGTCTGTAGACACTCAGGATTTGCCTCGCTTTAAAGTTTTGGAGATTTTCCAGGTATGGGACCATTTTATATTCTCTCTGTAGGGACTGGTATATGGTTAGCTTTTGTAACTTTTTTATTTCACTCATCTACATAGTCCTCTTTGCTCTTGGCTGTTGTGTTTTTTATCTGGGCTCTTGATAGGACCTTTGGATCTGGAGTTGGAGGGAGTATAGAGGTGACCACTTCTTTCAGGACACATGGCTTTACGTGGTCTTCATTGTGCAACATGGCTTTGTAGTGTGGTGAGTCAAGGCAGCTGTTCTGTAGGTGGGCCCAATAGGACAGCACTCTCTTCTGTACCTCAAGCAGTAGTGGGAGTCTACCCTGCTCAGCCCTGGAGGTATTGTTTGAGGTACTCCGATCAGGGTTGCTCATCGCGACCTCATGATCATGGTATAGCCATGATTCACAACCATTTTTTCACTATCCAACATCGTGATCCGAATTCATGATCGCCTCTCAATCACGAATTCAGTTCTGAATGCACTCATGATCGTGGTCCAAATCCGGGTTGTGATCACGGATTTAGCCATGATCACAGGCCATGATTAAACCGCCAAAAACCCGCTGACGTTAACGGTTAATAGCAAAGCCCCCTTAAATGCCAGAAACACCAAATTTGCAGGTTAAGTGGAAGCAAGGTGAACATTTTTTTTCAAAAAGACTTTAGAGTTTTTGATAAAATCAATTTTAAACTTGAACTCAAATGACAGTTTGTTAATGAAACAAAACCCGCTGACTTTAGAGGTTAATACCAAAGCCCCCTTACATGGTAGATACACTACATTTGCAGTATATGTTAAAAAGATAGTGGGAAAAAATATTATTTTCCTATTTTTTTTATGTGCAGAGTGTGGGAAATTAAAAAAAAAATGACGTGGAGTCCCCCTTACCCAGCATATTTAACCACTTTGTCCTCCTTGACGTATAAAAACGTCAAGGAGGACAGGCGCGCTCCCGCGGCCGATCGCGCGCGTGCACGCGCACTCCCGGCTGCGGAGTCGGTAGCCACGGAATCAATGTATCGGGCTGGGGAGCCCAATCATTGATTCCTCTCCCCCACTGAAAAAGCGACAGCTTCTCTCGGAAGCTTCGCTCTTTCTGAAGCTGTGTCCCTCTAAGCGTACATTGTACGCTTAGAGTGACGTCATGTAAAAAAAATCAAGATTGCCATCTTGTGGCCAAAATGTAAAACTACATGTAAATGCCCAAAAACATTACAATACACCAATATTTCCCCAAATAAAACACTTTTAAAACCCACCCTCCCAAAAATGCCCACATAAAATGTTTAATAAAAAAAAACAAAAAAAAACATTACTATAAAAAAAACAAAAACACATAAATATTTACCTAAGGGTCTAAACTTTTTAAATATCTATGTAAAGATGAAATATTTCTCTCTATTTTTTTTTATAAGCTTGTAAATAGTGATGTATGCAAAACTGAAAAAATGCTCTTTTATTTCCAAATAAAATATTGTCGCGATACATTGTGATAGGGACATAATTTAAATGGTGAAATAACCGTGACAAATGGGCAATAACAATACGTGGGTTTTAATTATGGAGGCATGTATTATTTTAAAACTATAATGGCCGAAAACTGACAAATAATGATTTTTTTCATTTTTTTTCTTATTCTTCCTGTTAAAATGCA
This sequence comes from Hyperolius riggenbachi, assembly GCF_040937935.1. Taxonomy (NCBI): domain Eukaryota; kingdom Metazoa; phylum Chordata; class Amphibia; order Anura; family Hyperoliidae; genus Hyperolius; species Hyperolius riggenbachi. The sequence continues at coordinate 22,839,802 of NC_090648.1, forward strand.
TTTACAGTAAAGTGGCTCTTAGCAAAATGTACCCCCCAAAGAAAGCCTAATTGGTGGCGGAAAAAACAAGATATAGATCAGTTCATTGTGATAAGTAGTGATAAAGTTATAGGCTAATGAATGGGAGGTGAACATTGCTTGGATGCATAAGCTGAAAACGACTGAGATGTTAAGTGGTTAACCCCTTGTCACCCATGCAGGCTGAGATAGCCAGAATGTGGAGCCCAGCCAACTGGGGCTTCGCACCCTGAGCTATTCCAACCCGCATGGTCCATGGTATGGGGGGGGGGAGAGGGGCGGCCAAGCCTTCCCCTTTCCCCCGAGCCCTTGTCTAATCCATGGACAAGGGGCTCTTCCCCGCCTCCGGTGCCCCAGGAGGAGGTGGAGGTGATGACTCCCTGGGGGGTTCATGGTGGCATCTGGGAGTCCCCTTTAAGAAGGAGACCCCCAGATGCCCACCCCCCTCCCAGGAGAAATTAGTAAAGGGTACAAAGTACCCCTTACCCATTTCCATAAAGTATTACATGAAATAAAAATACAACAATGAAAAAAGTCCTTTATTAATCTTAATTAACCAGAAATACTTACCTGTACCTTTAAGAAGATGTTCCCATGCCAATATCCTCGGAAAAGGTCTCACGCCAATATCCTTTAACTTGCGACATTGATTGAAGATCTCAGACGACCCGCACAACTGCCGCCATGGCGCCACACACCGCCGGTCCCCCACGCAGCTCTAGCTATACTTAGTATAGCTAGAGCCAAAACCATCTTTGAATTTATTCTAATAGACCAATGGGGATCATATAGGAGACACACACAGCATACCCCCCAACCATCCCGTTTTCGTTGGGACTGTACCGATTTTGGGGGGCTCTCCCGCTATCCCAGTATGAGCCCCCCAAGTCCCGGGTGGCAGTGGGCAGAGAGGGTAAAAAAAAAAATGATCGAGGCGCCAGCCGCTCCTAAGTGGGATGCGGGATGCCGATGCTGGCAATACATTACTACCTTCCTCCCTCCCTTGAAATCTGCCGCCCTGTGTCCCGCCCCCCGTTAGCAGAGTGTGCAGGGCAGCGGAGCGGGCTGTCATCTTACCGGCGGCCATTGATGCGTACCAGTATCCAACTTCAATCTGCTTCTGCTGTGACGTCACAGGAAGCAGGAAGTTGAATGAAGCCAGATGTCGGTACACATCGATGGACGGAGGTAAGATGACAGCCCGTTCCGCTGCCCTGCGCACTCTGCTAACAGGGGGGGGGGGACACAGGGGGCAGATTTCAAGGGAGGGAGGTAGTAATGTATTGCCGGCATCAACATCCTACATCCCACTTAGGCGTGACTGGCGCCTCAATCATATTTTTTTACACACCTCCCCACCCACGGGCACCCTTACCCTCCTCCCCACCCACGGGCAGGGTATATGAGGGTTATCAACATTCATTAAAAAAATATTTAGAAAACATTATGGTAGGCATGGCTAGGGGGTGTGGTTAGGGGTGTGGCCTGTGTCCCGATTTCAAATTTTAAAATGTTGGGAGGTATGACACAGTGATATTTGAGAAGTGAAATGAAGTTTATTGGATTTACAGAAAGTGTGCAATAATTGTTTAAACAAAATTAGGCAGGTGCATTAATTTGAACACCACAAAAAAATATATGAAATCAATATTTAGTAGATCCTCCTTTTGCAGAAATTACAGCCTCTAAACCCATCCTGTAGGTTCCATAGAGATTCTGGATTCTGTTTGAAGGTATTTTGGACCATTCCTCTTTACAAAACATCTCTAGTTCATTCAGGTTTAATGGCTTCCAAGCACACAACAGATTTTCAATTATATTCAGGTCTGGACACTGAGATGGCCATTCCAGAGCACTGTACTTGTTCCTCTGCATGAATGCCTTAGTGGATTTTGAGCAGTGTTTAGAGTTGTTGTCTTGTTGAAAGATCCAGCCCCGGTGCAGCTTCAGCTTTGTCTTCGATTCCTGGACATTGGTCTCCAGAATCTGCTGATACTGAGTGGAATCCATGTGTCCCTCAACTTTGACAAGATGCCTAGTCCCTGTACTGGACACACAGCCCAACAGCATGATAGCACCACCACCATATTTTACTGTAGGTAGCAAGTGTTTTTCTGGGAATGCTGTGTTCTTTTTCCTCCGTGCATAACACCCCTTGTTATGTCCAAGTAACTTAATTTTAGTTTCATCAGTGCACAGCACCTTCTTTCAAAATGAAGCTCGTTTGTCCAAATGTGCTTTAGCATACCTAAAGTGGCTCTGTTTGTGCTGTGGGTGGAGAAAAGGCTTCCTCTGCATCACTCTCGCATACAGCATCTACTTGTGTAAAGTGCACCGAATGGTTGAATGATGACTCCATCTGTAGCAAGATGATGTTGTAGGTCTTTGGTGCTGGTCTGTGGGTTGACTCTGACTGTTCTCACCATTCATTGCTTCTGTTTATACGAGATTTTTCTTGGTCTGCCACTTCGAGCCTCAACTTGAACTGAGCTTGTGGTCTTACATTTCCTCATTATGTTCCTAACTGTGGAAACAGACAGCTGAAATCTCTGAGACAGCTTTTAGTATCCTCTTCCTAAACCATGATGGTGAACAATCTTTGTCTTCAGGTCATTTGAGAGTAGTTTTGAGACCCCCATGTTGCTACTCTTCAGATAAAATTAAAAGAGGAGGGAAACTTACAATTGACCCCCTTAAATATTGTTTCTCATAATTGCATTCACCTGTGTAGGTAGGTCAGGGGTCACTGAGCTTACCAAGCCAATTTGAGTTCCAATAATTTGTTCTAAAGTTTTTAGAATCAATAAAATGACAACAGTGCCTAAATTTATGTACCTCCCTAATTTTATTTAAACAATTATTGTGCCATTTCTGTAAATCCAATAGCAATGATTTATACAGGAAAATCATGACGATAAACAAGGTTGCCCAAACTTTCACATCCCACTGTAACGACTAACCTTTTTTTTTTTTTTAATTAGGAGAGTACAGGTTTTCTTTAACACCCATAGACCACAGGAGATGATGCATAATTAGAATCCAGGAAGGACTCAGTAATCATATCTCCACTGAAGGGTTACCAGCCCCCTCTGGGAGTAATTGTTTTAACAATCCCATAGAGAATGTGAAGTGCAGTATATATCTGGCTGTCAAAACATGAACAACCACAGTGAACATGAATGAAAAATGCTGCCTTTATATCTGTCTGGCCACTGGCTGTTCTCAGGCCCTACTGCTGTCTCTTGGTTTTCATAATAAGTAAGAAATGTTGTAATCAATTAGGAAATCAGGTGAAAATATATCAAAGGTAAATTCAAGTATGTTATTTCCATTATACCATAAGCACTACTTTTGGTCAGTTAGGTAATGTTACTGTAAACATTACACTAAGCAGTATTACATCCAGTAATGCAGGAAACAGCTGATTTTTACCAAACATCCTGTCAATCGCAATTTCACTAAGGTGGTTACTAAGCTACCGACTAGTTAAAGATGATCCGAGATAAACTTTTGCTCATTGCATAATTGTGTTCCTTCCATATAGTTTATAGGGCATTCCTCAAGCCAAATACTTTTTTTTTTTGTTTTGTTTTAATATTCTTATTCCCTATAAACTAAACAAATTTTACCCACAGATTTTTCAGAGTGCCTTAATAGCAAGAGTTTATGGGAGCTCAGTCTGGGCAGGAGGAAGAGGAGGTTACTAGTAGCCAGAGATTTCAGAGGCAGAGGGGAGGAGGAGAGGGGAGGCGTATTCTTAGGTAAAATTTGGGGGGAGTTGGTTTATACACAGGTCGGCTTATACTCCGGTATATACAGTACTGTAAATAAGTCTCAAAGTGCACTGTGAGGATCACTGGTTTAGAATAGCATTGCTATTTGGGTTAGGGTAAAAGATAAAGTTCTTATAGTTAATTTTGTGAGCTATCCCATAATGCTCTGGGTGTAGAAGCACCCATTCAATAGCCAGGGGTGATCCCAGAATTCTGCAAACCATGTTTGTGGTGGCAGGGGTTCTATTAGTAGATTTAAATGTCTGGTATAGCATTCATTTGACTTCAAAGATGTCACCATACTAAATGTTTTATGCTAGCTAGTTAGTTTGATGTTGTTGATGGAATAGTTAAATATGTATTTATTTATTTATTGTATTTATAAAGCACCAACATATTACACAGCGCTGGGCATTAGTTTAGGTTACAGACAATATTTAGGGGTGACATACAGTAATATGACAATACAGGAATACAAGAAAAACCAGATCACGCAGCACAGTATGAGTACAAGGCAATGCTTAGTCAGTCACTGGATGGAGCATGGAGATTAGGCAAGTTAGGTTCACTCAGATGCATAGCATGGGTGCACAGTAATGGAGGTGCAAGATCAGGTAGGACACAAAAGGAGGAGGACCCTGCCGAAAGGCTTACAATCTAGAGGGAGAGGTAGGGACATGAAATGTAGGGGACCAGAGTTTCGCTGCGGGTTTAGAGCACTAATGAGGGGTGGTAGGCCAGAGTGAAAAGGTGAGTTTTGAGGACCTTCTTGAAGGTGTTGAAGGAGGGGGCTGCCCTAATGGGTGGAGGTAGGAAGTTCCATAGTGTTGGAGCAGCTCTTGAGAAGTCCTGGAGGAGTGCATGGGACTGTGTGATGCGACGGGGCGGTCAGGCGAAGTTCATTGGAGGAGCGGCTAGGTGTGTACCTCTGAGTAAGATCAGAAATGTAGGTTGGACAGGTTTTGTGGATAGATTTGTAGGTTAGACACAGTATCTTGAATCTGATTCTGGACTGGATAGGAAGCCAGTGAGGGATTCACAGAGGGGAGCTGCCGTGGTGGAGCGATGGGAGGAGTGCATAATTCTGGCTGCCGCATTCATGATGGACTGCAGTGGGGCTGTTTGGGTCATAGGGAGACCAGACAGAAGGGCATTGCAGTAGTCAAGGCGGGACATTATGAGGGCATGGATGAGGAGTTTGGTGGTGGCAGTGGTCAGGAAAGGGTGAATCTTACAGATGTTACAGAGGTGGAAGTTGCAGGACTTTGTGAGGCTTTGGATGTGGGGAGCGAAGGAGAGTGCGGAGTCCAGGGTGACACCCGGACAGCGGGCTTGAGAGGTAGGGCGAATGGTAGTGTGGTTAACAGTGACATGCACATCTGGGAGGGTCAGGGATGCCCGGGGTGGGAAGATCATAAATTCAGTTTAAATAAAAAGTAACTAGTTAATACTGTGTAGGTGTATTAACATTGCTATTAAAGAGAACATCGAGTGAGAGGGATATGGAGGCTGGCATATTTATTTCATTTTAAACAATACCAGCTGCCTGACTGTTCTGTTGATCCCCTGCCTCTAATACATTTAGCCATAGACCCTGAACAAGAAGATCAGATGTTTGACTGAAGTCTAACTACATGAACTGCTTGCTTGTTTCAGGTTTGTGATTCAGACACTACTGATGTTCTATGTGCATAATCATTTTTTGTATTTTTTTTTAGAATCCCTTTTTTATGAAACTTGCTTCTGGTAGGTAAGACCCTTTTACCTTCAATTATACCACACAATGGGCTTGATTCACTAAGACAAATAGCATGCCTTATCTGGGTTAACACACCTTATTAGGGATAACACACCTTATCAAAGTTAATATGCCTTATCAGAGCAGCATAGCGAGCACTACGAACCTGCAGGGGCTCAGAGCAGGACGAGTGGAGCTCTCGTCATTTACAATTAGCAGGCATAAGTTCGTAGCGCTCGCTATGATACTCTGATAAGGCGTGTTATCTCTGATAATGAATGTTAACTTGAATATAGGTGCCCATACACTCGTCAGATTGGCAGCAGACAGATAAGAAATGCATCTGATGATCTATCTGATGCGTTTTTAGAACATTTTTTACCAGGATAGAATTCCAATAGATTTCAGTTTGAAATCTGTTGAAATTCGATCTGATGGCATTTTTTTGCCATCAGATTTCCATTAAGGCCAATGCAAACTGATAAGCAATCTCATCAGATCGACCTAAATTTTCCACCCTGCTAGTTCGATGGAAATCCATCGAAATCGATCGAAATCGGCCGTCGATCGGTCGATTGGCCAACCGATTTGCGATCGATCGATCGATCGATCGATCGCGATCGATCGGTCGGCCAGAAAATCGGCTGAGTGTATGGGCTGCTTAAGGCATGCTATTTGTCTTAGTGAATCAAGCTCAATATACAGTATGTACACTCCCTACTCTTGGGAACCTCCTACCTTCTCCCAGTTTGTACTCGTGACACTCATCTGAGGAACTCACTTTACAATCTTCCCTTAAGTGACACCCCTATTTTTTGGAGCAGCAACCACTTTACCTCATCTTCAAGTCCAAGTGGGGATTGTACTGACCCACCTGCCCTTATGAGTGGTTGCATTCTTTGCAACCCAAACTTGTGAGTATAACCTTATACTGGTAATATCAATAGCCTCAGTCCATACCATATTACATGATATTGCACTCCCAGTGTCCCTGTGTTTTGTTTTTTTGTTTACTCTCCTCTACAAGTCTACAAGTCAAAATGATCAGCAGGACAGCCAGGCAACTGGTATTGCTTGCAAGGACAAGCATAAGTGCTCAGTTCTGCGTTGCACTGGATTTAAGTGTCTCCATAGGCCGTTATATTAAATATGGATATAGCAGCACAGACCTAATTACAATAAAATCACTGTAATCCAGGTGCCTACAAAAGCCAGACCCCTAGTTACACAGCCAAAGGAATAAAATAAGTCATCAGCAAGGGATGGGGATATATTTGTTACATTCCCTGAGATTACCTAGTGCAGGGAGAGCTTTCTTTTGGTCTCTCCCTGTACACAAATAACAGAGTGACAGGTCTGCGCATGCACGGTTTTAAAACTCTAAACAACGCAGACCTATCACGCCAGCCGCCGCAATGACGTGTAGCGGCCGGCGTGATGACGACCAGCGTGAATATCCAGGAAGAGTTGTCCGACACCCGGCCCGGGTGTCGTTGGCAACGGGAGCCACCGGAGGGACACGGACAGGAGTCAGGAGGACACCGGGGGACTTTGCGGCCTATGATGGGCTGGAGGAGGCCCCAGGTAAGTAATTTTTTTTATTCCAGCTACTGTTCAGGGTCCCTTTAAGATATATGACATTCCAATTATGGAGGGAGACTGTCATTTATTTTCTTTCTTATTTTTCAAAACAAACTATTTTTACTGCTAGAAAAAAGCAAACACTTCACTTGGTTTGAATTCATCTATTATCAGAGGTCAACCTTTGTTGTTTGAGCTGATTTTAGACACATATCTGAATACAGGTAGTCCCCGACTTACGAACGACCCGTCAATATGAACGTCATGGATTAAGTGTTTCCATGGGAACAAGCCAAAAAAAAGTTTTCAAATTGGACTTGTAGTTTTTGAGAAAATCGGCTTTAAAAAATTCAAAGAAAAAATGGCTTTTAAACTTGAGTAAGCAGGTGTAGAGGGCAGAGGTGACACAGAGGGGGACACTGGAGGCACAGGGGGGTGCAGAGGAGGTACAGGGGACAGAGATAGCACATTGTTCTGACTTAAGAACAGATTCAGGTTAAAGGACAACTGTAGGGAGGCTGCCATGTTTTTTTTTTCCTTTTGTGCAATACTAGTTGCCTGGCTGTCCTGCTGATCCCCTGCCTCTAATACTTTTAGCCATAGCCCCTGAACAAGCATGCAGCAGATCAGGTGTTTCCGTCATTAAAGTCGGAACTGACAAGATTAGTTGCATGCTTGTTTCTGGTGTTATTCAGATACTAATGCATCCAAAGAGATCAGCATGGCTGCCAGGCAACTGGTATTGCTTAAAGGGAAGGTTCAAGCAAAATAAAAAAATGGGTTTCACTTACCTGGGTCTTCTACCACTCCCATGCAGCCATCCTGTGCCCTCGTAGTCACTCACTGCTGCTCCAGTCCCCTGCTGGCAGCTTGCCGACCTCGGAGGTCGGCGGGACGCATTGCGTACATTTTTACGCATTCCCGCTAGTGCAGGAACATCAACACTTACAATTTTACGCGTTACTGATTCAATGCGTAAATTTTTACGCATTGAGCCAATAATGCGTAAAATTGTAAGTGTTAATGTTCCTGCACTAGCGGGAATGCGTAAAAATGTACGCAATGCGGCCGCCGACCTCCGAGGTCGGAAAACTGCCAGCGGGGGACTGGAGCAGCAGTGAGTGACTACGAGGGCACAGGATGGCTGCATGGGGCTGGTAGAAGACCCAGGTAAGTGAAACTCATTTTTTTTTATTTTGCTTGGACATTCCCTTTAAGGGTGAATAAATATGGCAGCCTCCATATACCTCTCCCTACAGTTGTCCTTTAAGAACGAACCTACAGTCCCTATCTCGCTCGTTAACCGGGTACTACCTGTATAAACTCTGTTTTAGTTACTGTTTGCGTTAGTGAGCTATAACAGCTTGTAAGTTCAGTACTCTGTGTTTTGGAAAAGGAATTCAAATAAATGCTGTTATGTTAATTTTCTTTGCTCTTCTGCAGAGAGGGCGATGAACAGGACAAGCATAAGTGAAATAATACTCCTTGGATTTGAAGACTTGCACAATTTTAAGTATTTTGTGTTCTCTTTGTTCCTAGTCATCTATCTGGTGACCATGGCTGGAAATGTTCTCATTATTGTATTGGTGTCAGCTAGTAGCCATCTTCAGTCACCAATGTTTTTCTTTCTTGGCCACTTGTCCATCTCTGACATGATACTCATTTCAAACATCATTCCTAACATGCTCCATGTAATATTACTGGGAGGGCGAAGCAAGATGTCCCTTAATGGTTGTGTAGTTCAGTATTTAGTGTATGGTTCTTTAGTATCTACAGAGTGTCTTCTACTCACATCCATGTCTTATGACCGCTATGTGGCCATCTGTAAACCCTTGCACTACATCACAATTATGGACCACAAATGTTGTATGTATCTGGTAACATTCTCATGGTTACTAGGAATTACCATAACACTAATCACGATGTTCTTCCAAACCTTGTGGTTCTGTGGCCCAAATGTGATTGACCATTATTTCTGTGACTTAGGGCCCCTTTTGGAATTGTCGTGTTCTGATACAACGATAGTAAAATATGAGGTGCTCATAGTGTCTAGTATCTTCACAATTATACCATTTGTGTTCATCACTGTGACATATATCTGCATTTTTATGGCCATCATGAAGATCACTTCGATCATGGGAAGACAGAAGACCTTCTCTACTTGCAGTTCACACCTGACTGTTGTATGCGCTTATTATGGGGCACTGTTCGTAATGTATGTGGTCCCTTCAAGAGGACAGTCTTTAAACATGAACAAGGGGGTTTCGCTGATGTACACTGTGGTCACACCATTGTTTAACCCCATAATATATAGCTTGAGAAATCAAGAGATGAGGACAGTCATGTGGAAATGCTTATCTATGTGCAAAAACATCTATAAAGGTTGAATTTCTGGACATTCGTCTCATTTTATAAAATGCAAAAAATCATGAGGTAATCTCAATTTACCGTAGAGTCTCGGTTATCCGGCACCAACGGGTATTGACTGGTGCAACAAAAAGATAGTGAAAAGCTCGGCACTGCTAACGTTGGTTTATTTGCTGATGCACTTACATTCCAATCATGTCAAAAGAGCTCAACTTGTATCAAGTAATAGACGTTCAAACTTATACTTATCGTGCATAGGGCTTGATTCACTAAAGTGTGATAACTGCTATAACAGCAGTTATCATGCGAGCTGCCGTGCGCAAAGGTTTGCACGCGAACAGCGTTACTTCGCGTGATAAGCAAAGGTTTGCTCGCGATCACGTGTGCATTTCATGTGAAAAGAGCACGTGATCGCGCGCAAACCTTCACTTATCATGCAAAGTAACGCTGTACATGCGCAAACCTTTGTGCGACAGCTCACGTGATAACTGCTGTGATAGCAGTTATCACACTTTAGTGAATCAAGCCCATCGAGTGAGGGGTGTGTAGGATGGGCAATGGGTGTCGCTGGTGCACCGGCGGCCACCCCAGGATCACCTAACGCCAATTGGCGTGTAGTCCTGGAGGCGTGTTTTGATGGGGATTGCACACGCGATGCGTGCGCGGGATGCACACGTATCCCACTTCAACGACTGAGCTCGGCTCCATCATCAGTCTCCCAGCAGCGATCATCACTCGTAGACTGTTAGACCGTAAAACCGCCGTTTTGAAAACCGGTAAAACCGCCATTATAAACAAGGGGTGGCAGACAGAGAGGTAGCATAAGATTATACAACATAGCACATTGTTGTCCATGCAGACAGGTATAAGATGCATAATCGAAAAAGAAAACAGGAGCGCACCGCTGGTGCAATAAATCTTTTTACTTCAATAGCACGCAATAAAAAGTTACACTCACGGTGTATCGTAGTACAAATGCACCTGTACAGCCTGCCGGCAATAGCTTCCTGTCACCCGCGCTTGGCCAGAGCAGCGGGGAGCGTGGTTGTTAGCGGAGGAGTCGGGAGCGGTGGGCGGAGCCAGGTCGCGGGGATGCCGTCTGACGTCACGACGCGTTTCGGCGTTGACCACGCCTTCGTCAGGTTTCTGTTCTTTTGTTCTTCTGTCTTCATAAGATGCATAATCATTTGATTTTGCAGAGACCCAGCAATTCAAGTCCGTGTTAGTCCATGGGAAGGGTGTCATAGCTGGGGTTGCTGGATCAAGAGGGACACACTAAGAGGGGAGGGGGGGGGGGGAGTTGCATTTCTACTGGGTATGGTGGTGGTCCATATTTTGCATATGAAACAGGAACTATTGGCTCTCTGATTACCAAGGATTTTTTCATGCTACAAATTTCAGTATTATACTGTGTTTTTACTCACCATGCTCATTGTCACTTAATTAACCACTTCAGGACCACAGGCTTTACCCCCCCCCCCCCCCCCCCTAAAGACCAGGCCTTTGTTCACAAGAATGGCCACTGCAGCTTTGAGGCCAAGCTGCAGAGCCGCACAATTCAGCACACAAGTGATTCCCCCCCCCCCCTTTTCTCCCCACCAACAGAACTTTATGTTGGTGGGGTCTGATTGCCCCCATGTGTTTGTTTTATTTTATACATATTTTTGTCTTTATTTTCCTAATATTTTTTACTATTTTTTTCCTCTTCCCCCCCTCCCTCCCTCCCCCCTCCAGCCAATCGGTGCAGCCTATCACAGCGAATATCTTTTGTCCCTATGGAGGGGGCAGCCGAGTGACACAGCTGTCCCCTGTACAGCACTGCCTTAGATCGGAGCACTGTACGTAGTAAATAGACCACGGTTTCGCCGTCTAACAGTCTCCGAGTGGCTGGGACATTGAAGTCAGAGCATAGCCAACCAAGCATAGATGCGCGCAGCATGCATGCGATCTCCTGCAAAAGCCAGCCCCAGGAGTTTACGCCGATCAGTGTTAGGCGGTCCTGGGGCTGCCGCCGCGTGCACGCCTGTTGGCGTGATGCGGTCCTAAATGAGTTAAATAAAGTCTGAAGCTATTTTTAAAACAAAAAACAGATATTCACCTAAGGAGAGGGAAGGCTCTGGGTCTTATAGAGCCTCCCCGTTCTCCTCCCGGTGTCCTCGTTCCCCCTGCAGGCTCCATGGTTTGAATCTCCCGCTGCAGGAGGCTTCAGCAGTCTTCAGAAGCACTCAGGCTCCCGAAGAGTGGTGACTCTGCACTGTGCACACCCAAGTGCCCGAGAGAGGGCGCTCGCGCTCGTGCAGTATGGAGCGGCCCGTCTTCAGAAGCCAGAGTACTTCTGAAGACTCCTGAAGCCTACACAACGTGGAAGCAAGCAGTCCATGACCAAACGGTCATGAACTGCTAACGGGGAGCCCGCGGGGGAACGCGGGGACCTGGGGGAGAATGGCAAGGCTGTATAGGACCCATAGCTTTCCCTCTCCTAAGGTTAGTACCTTGTCTTTGTTGCTCCTTGGGGCTATTCCCAAGTCACTCCCGACCCCCTCGAACCGTTTCTGGGCTGTGTTGTGTCCAGGTTTACACTGCTGTCTTATCCCCTTCGTTAGCAGCATTAACATCATACTGGGCCGCCTTCAGGGCAGTACAGGAGGTACTGCTGTGTGGGGCCCAAAGATAGTCTGGGGCCCAAACAGTGGCAGTTTCACATGTGCCCTGGGACACCTATCACTATCTACCTGCGACTACAAGCTACCTATCAGATTGTGATTTGACATGTGGAGGCGGCACAGGGGAGTAATGGGGGCCCAGTAGGTTTGCCTAGTATGGGGCCCAGAAAATTCTCATGGTGGCCCTGACATCATAACTCCAAATAAAGAACTCCCATAGCATAATACTATTTGGTTATTAAAGGCTATAAAATGTATTACACTTACACACCAATTGCGACATTCTGTATAAGAGGTGGCAATATTTGTGCCCATTTATCTAAATTGATATAGTATAAACACAGTGTTGTGAATCAGAGCGCTAATTGAGGACATTTCACATAAAAATTCCCTGTTGTACCATGACTGTAGATATAGGGGCTCTTACCAGAAATTGTCTGCACTTACCTGCTGTCTGATTCACCAAACTGCAACATTTCACTAGGTAGATTCACATTTCCCATAAGCTTAATGTGCTTACAGACAAGGAAGGATGTTATATTGTTATAGAAAAGGACCACATCCATGAATAAGGCATTCAAGAAATTCAATAGCTTAAACCTGTACTGTAGTTAAATGTTCCAAAAACTGCTTAGTGTCCATAAGATAATATTTTAACCTATACTAGTGATGCTCGTATTCTACGCATATGCGTAATTACGCATCGTAGTTGTCATAGTTTCAATACATAGTTCCAAAATTACGCTTACGAATTTACGTGTAACGTAGTACCACTATGCGTAGTTACGCCCACTAGTTACGTCCGCTATGCGTAGTTAGTACCACTATGTGTAGTTACGCCCGCTACGTGTAGATCACTGCATCTATTTTTATGCGTACGTATCAGGGATGGTCGTGGTCAGCCAACTTCGCTACGCTGGAACTACACATAGTTTTATGCAGTTACGCTTCGCTAAACTACAGCTTCGAAATCAAATATTCATTTTGTATGCATTTCGTAGACTACGCGTTAAAATACGCAATTACGCGCAGTGCGAAGCGTAGTGTATGTGGATGCTTATGCCCGTATGCAGAAAATTTCACGCATTAATTCCTCTTTTGACATTAGCCAGTACACCATACTGTATAAAATGGCTTGGCCAATTTATATGCTTTACCTGCTATTACCTAAATAAAGCTTTTTGGACTTTTCGACATTATGCAGTGTGCAGACTTCATGTTGAACTAAAGCCATGCGTTAGCACCTGCATCAAGCCATCCTCATCTGTCAGCACAGAAACCAGTGATTGGATAGTGTACTAGTTAGGGCTCTGCCTAATGCCTATTGCCCATAACATGGGAGGCCAAGGTTCAAATCCTGGCTAGGATCATTACCTATGCAGTAGGAAGTCCTTGGGCAAGACTTCCTAACACTGCAGGGTGGCACCTTAGTGACTGCACCTCTTGAGCGCTTCGAGTCCCACAGGAGAAAAGTGCTATACAAATGTTTGCAACCATTGTAGACCATTAGTAGGTCTGTCTCTAGGAGCTTTGCCACCTGGATGCTCCTTCATACCTCACTTTCTGGTAGACTTATTGCCATCTGCAACATCTCTGCTCAACATACGGGGTGGGGCAGGAATGTGAACAAACTGGATACTAATTGCATGAAAACAATATGAAGATTATCCATCCGATTCTATGGTCGGCCTACTTAGTCCAGAGGATTACACTGCTGCCCCCCTTTCCTTACACACACACTGCTGTAGGTTCACCTTCCTTCTCTACCTACCTTTCTGTCATAGAAGTATCATCTGCTTCCTTTAAGGAATAAACTTTGTCTATGAGGCTTAGCATAATCTTAAGCTTAGTACACACATCCAATAACTGTTGCCCATCGGAAATTAGGCAAGCATCCCTCTGGCAACAATTCAGCTATACAGACACATCACTAGCTCTGAGGGTAGAGATATAGGGCTTGATTCACAAAGCCGTGCAAACTGTTTAGCACGGGCGTGCTAAACAGTTAGCACGTGAAGTGTCGCTCGCTGACTTTTGCGTGCGCAATTTGCGCGAATAGCGGCAAATTGCACGTGCAAAAAATCGCAGCACTTTGCGCGCGCAAGAATCCGCGAACGGCACTTCACGTGCTAACTGTTTTGCACGCCCATGCTAAGCAGTTTGCACGGCTTTGTGAATCAAGCCCATGATCTGTTGCTACGACGATCGGTACACAATGGAGCGGGGTCTATCGGTGGTGTTGGTGGTTTAAAAATAACAAACTTGATTGTTGGCCTGAGCAAGATTGATCAGCGGCGCACTGCCCACTCATAACGTTCAACAGCTAATATGATTGTTATCGGCCTTTTGGCTGATGGCTATTGCATGTGTGTACATACCTTCACTTGTTCTAAACGAAAGGGGCTAGAAAATCCACACTTTTTTTTTTTTTTTTTTAGGAAAATAAAATTCCAATCCCTGGAAACTATTGCCAGGCACAGCACTTTAACAAAATGTTTGCATTTTGCTAATTCTGCAACTGCTGCCATGTAGTTTATTGGATGCATATCTTTTTCCATGACGTTGTGGTCCCCAGGACAACAAGCCCATCAAGAATTTAGATTTCACAAAAAACTGTCCTTGCCCTTCACAACCATGTTATCAAGAAAGTAATCCTGCCACTGCAACATGCTGTCAGTGCAGGACGGACATCTAACTACAGAAATGTAATGCACTAAGCATGGGTAGAGTTAGCATATACCTTTCAAAGGGCATTGGGTGAATCTAGTGGAGAATGAACAGAGAGCTACAGTGGGTTGCAAAAGTATTCGGCCCCCTTGACGTTTTCCACATTTTGTCATATTACTGCCACAAAGTGGTGTACACATGAGAAGTGGAACGAAATCCATACATGATTCCAAACATTTTTTACAAATAAATAACTGCAAAGTGGTGTGTGTATAATTATTCAGCCCCCTTTGATCTGAGTGCAGTCAGTTGCCTATAGACATTGCCTGATGAGTGCTAATGACTAAATAGAGTGCACCTGTGTGTATTCTAATGTCAGTATAAATACAGCTGCTCTGTGAGGGCCTCAGAGGTTGTCTAAGAGAATATTGGGAGCAACAACACCGTGAAGTCCAAAGAACACACCAGGCAGGTCAGGGATCAAGTTATTGAGAAATTTAAAGCAGGCTTAGGCTACAAAAATATTTCCAAAGCCTTGAACATCCCACAGAGCACTGTTCAAGCGATCATTCAGAAATAGAAGGAGTATGGCACAACTGTAAACCTACCAAGACAAGGCCATCCACCTAAATTTACAGGCCGAACAAGGAGAACGCTGATCAGAAATGCAGTCAAGAGGCCCATGGTGACTCTGGACAAGCTGCAGAGATCTACAGCTCAAGTGGGAGACTCTGTCCATAGGACAACTATTAGTCATGCACTGTACAAAGTTGGCCTTTATGGAAGAGTGGCAAGAAGAAAGGCATTGTTAACAGAAAGCGTAAGAAGTCCAGTTTGCAGTTTGCCACAAGCCATCTGGGGGACACAGCAACCATGTGGAAGAAGGTGCTCTGGTCAGATGAGACCAAAATGGAACTTTTTGGCCAAAATGCAAAACGCTATGTGTGGCGGAAAACTAACACTGCACATCACTCTGAACACACCATCCCCACTGTCAAATATGGTGGTGGCAGCATCATGCTCGGGGGGGTGCATCTCTTCAGCAGGGATAGGGAAGCTGGTCAGAGTTGATGGGAAGATGGATGGAGCCAAATACAGGGCAAACTTGGAAGAAAACCTCTTGGAGACTGCAAAAGACTTGAGACTGGGGCGGAGGTTCACCTTCCAGCAGGACAATGACCCTAAACATAAAGCCAGGGCAACAATGGAATGGTTTAAAACAAAACATATATATGTGTTAGAGTGGCCCAGTCAAAGTCCAGATCTAAATCCAATCGTGAATCTGTGGCAAGATCTGAAAACTGCTGTTCACAAACGCTGTCCATCTAATCTGACTGAGCTGGAGCTGTTTTGCAAAGAAGAATGGGCAAGGATTTCAGTCTCTAGATGTGCATAGCTGATAGAGACATACCCTAAAAGACTGGCAGCTGTAATTGCTGCAAAAGGTGGTTCTACAAAGTATTGACTCAGGGGGCCGAATAATTATGCACACACCACTTTGCAGTTATTTATTTGTAAAAATTGTTTGGAATCATGTATGATCTTTGTTCCACTTCTCACATGTACATCACTTTGTATTGGTCTTTCATGTGGAATTCCAATAAAATTGATGCATGTTTGTGGCAGTAATGTGACAAAATGTGGAAAACTTCAAGGGGACCGAATACTTTTGCAACCCACTGTATATGAAACATATCTTCTGTAAGAATGCTCCTTCGGATTCCGCAGAATTGAAATTTCTGCATTTCCAATCGGAAATCAGTGTTTCAGATTGGGAAATGGGAATCGGAATTCTGTGGAAATCTGAATTACTGCAACTCTGTAATGTTTAGCCCAATCCCAGAACTCAGAAGCATTGGATCAATCAAGGAATGACACATTTTTCTGCCAAATTTTAATTTTACACCAATCACAAGACTGATTTATCATTTTTCCAATTTCATTTACTCTGATTTTATTTGCACTCTCTGATGCAAAAAAGGACAAATAAAATACTCCCCGAAAATTTGGAAATGGGAAAAACAGAGAATTGGAAATCAAAAAATCGAAAATCAAAATTTCAGCGGAATCGGAAATGGACATTTCAACCATCCCTTATCTTCTGGATTTATGGCACCATCAAACATTTTAGTCATCCATCTCTGCCAGCTCATCTTCCTCTGCCTTCTAACCTCTTCCCTTTCCAGAAACACTCATCTTAGTCTGGTTTGCTGGCTCTTCCACCAGAGACAGATACAAATTTCAGAGGGTCATTAGATCGGCAGAGAGGATCATTGGAAGACCTCTCCCCTCACTCGAACTTCTCCACAACTCCAGATTGCGCTTCAGAGAACTTAGGATTGCCAGCGACCCCTCACAACCTGGACACCGCTTTTTCAGTCAGCTACCCTTAGGCCATCAGTTTAGGGCTATCTCAACAAAAACTACAAGGCATATGAACTCCTTCCCCCCCCCCCCTCAGCTGTCAACGTCCTCAATTCCCTTCAGGTCATTCCACCTCCTGTGCCTACCCCTCCCAAGCTGTGACCTTTCAAGTGCAACACTGCATTCGGAACAGTTATTCTATTTCACTCGCACTTCCATCTGATCTTTTTTAATTGCACTCCAGCCGGACTCGTTCATCCAGAGTAAAATGTGTTGAAACTGCATCCTGCTTTACATATTTTATATTGCACACCTGTATATATCATAATTTTGCACTTCTGTTTATGCTTGTTTTGATAACTATACTTCCTATCTTTATTCTGAGCTACTGTATGTGCCAAACCCAATTCCAACCCAGAATATCAGTCTCGCATGTTCAGCAATTATTCTTTTGTATGGTCTATGTATATCCTAAGACAACCCATTTATACGTCATTTTAACATGTGATTACATTATGCCATAAGCTTAATAAAAACCTCTCCCCAAGCTCTCTGGGGGCAGGGAGTATACCAGTGACCTTTGGTGTGAGACTCTCAATTATGAATGCATAATCTGTTTTGATTCTAGGTGAGACCCGAGGCCTACATCCTTGAGATATTTCTCAACTTTCTCAACAGAGATGCAACCCTAACTGGTCTGCAAAGCAAGAAAGCCGCAATTGCACCACTAATAAGAGCATAGGGTTCTTACATAAGAGGCATATCAGAGACGTCAGTGGGCACACTGATTACACTCACTGGCAGAACTTTCCATGATTGGTAATGACTAGGACAATTTTAGGTCAGGTACAACCTGAGAGGTGAACATCTTGTGGGCTACTGGGTATTCAAAATGGACTTACAGAACATGTGCTTGAGGGACTATCCTGTGCAAATAAGCTGCTGAGTGCAGCCGGAGGAGCGGTGACCAAGAGACATAACCACGTGAGCACCGACAATGTGGTCTGTCCTAGTTATAACATCAGCAAAAGGAAACCGTTGCACACACATCTGACTAAGGATTATTCCCAGCAACAACCAAACAGCAACTTGTAGAGATGAGCACAATTTTTGCATAGACGTAATTTTGCATCGAAATGTACAATTTCGATGTGAAATCATAATGCAAAATATTGGGATAAAACGTAATGGATAAAGTCTGTAAGAATTGTAATTATTTGAAATTTGCGTAATTTTTGTGTAATTTCGTGCCAGCTTTAGTGGTGAACAGCAAAGCCCCTGTTCCTGCTATTGTCACCAAAATCACTACATACTGTATATTAAAGAGAATAGTGCGTACAAGTCAAAAAATTGTTTTTCTAAAAGACCTCACAGTTTTTGAGAAAATCGATTTTAAAAACTCAGAAAAAAATGATGGTTTAAAAAACATTTTTATGTTTTATTTTTATAAAATTGATTTTCTAAAAAACTACAAGGTCTTTTTTGAAAAATATTTTTTTTTTTACTTTTACCCACTATTCTCCTTAACATATGTAAGTATTTTGGTGACAATAGCATGTATGGTGGCTTTGCTATTCTTCCCTATAGCGGCATGAAATTACGCAAAAACTACGCAAAATTACAGATGAAATTACAAATGCAATTACGAACGATTACACAAAATCGATTGAATTTACAAATCGTAATTCGGTGTGGGCATACTTGCAAAAAATGTATGCGACATTTCAAGTAGTCATAATTAGCTGATTTCGATCATCACTAGTAACTTGTCTCCACTGTGCCTCCCCATTAGCAGTACATTTGCATTTCAACAATTATGGAAAGAACAACGTGAGCAGTGGGCACTAGTGCAAAGGAACTTTCATTTAATCCAGTTGTAAATGCACAGGGTTGTTACAGTTGTTACAGAGGGTATAACAGATATAAATCACCCTTGCAGGCACAGGGAACGAGAGTCAACAATCATTAACAATTGCTTCACGCTTGCTGCACTTCTTCAAGGACTCGGCTCCATGGTGGGGAGGAAGCCGAGTCCTTGAAGTGCAACCAGCCTGAAACAATTGTTAACAATTGATGGCTTTTTGTCCCTGTGTCTGACAGCAGCCCCAGAAGGATGATGTATATCTGTTATTCCGTCTGTAAAAACTGTATATTCAACGTTCCTTTGTTCTGGTGCCCACGTTGTTCTTTCCACGATTGTTTAAGAAATGTAGTCTGTCCTACTTTCATCAAAAAGATCCACACTTGGCTATAACGTCCTAGTCTCCACACCCCGCCAGCAGTCTGCTCTTCACAAGCACCTTCAAATATCAGAGTTCTTCTTTGTATTGTTAGGAGAAGAAACGGTCTACTGATCAGATGTACATCACTGTCAGGTCACTTTGTCCATAATTCACATATATTCACAAATTGGACGGTGCACATCTATGAGTGGCACTGCTGGTGTTTTCAATGATACCTGACTACTCCTATCAGTTAAAGGGGAACTGTGGTGAAGCAGTGTTTATATAAGGGCTAGATAAAATGAAGCAACCATGTGAGAGAAATAGCTACATAAAGAATTGATAAAAAAAACAAAAAACAAAAAAACAGAGCTAAACTTCACTCACATAGTCTTCTGGCATCCCAGCTGAAGTGACATACTGTTAGGATTCCTCCTGTGACATGTTCTGTCCATTGCAGGTGGTGCCGCAAATGGACAGTTCTGGCTTGTCAGTCTGCATTCGGTTGTGCATTCGCAGTGAGTCACTTTGTCATTTGCAATTGCTCTGCAGTTATGAACAGCTCAGAATGCTGTCATTATTCCACTAATGGTTTGCTGGAGCTGCAGCCAGATAGCCCTGGATTTCCTGCATGCATGTTCTTGCATAGCACTGCATGCATTTGTTATGATGGTCTTTCAGCTAGCAAATGGTTTCCAAGCCAGCTCAGGATTGAGTGATTACCATTCAGCTGTGTGGAGATTTGCATGCTTGCATCCACTGGCTGATGCAAGCATAAAAGCCTGCCTCTGCTGTTAGTGCACCCGTCATAGTTTCAGTCTTAGCCTGTCTAGCTGTTACCACTGGGCCCTTGTTCCTGGTTCCGTGTCGCCTTGCGTGGATTGCACTGACTCCTGCGGGGGAGTAGCAAATCCTTCCTAGTCCTGTTCCTGTTACCTTGCGTGGATTGCGCTGACTCCTGCGGGGGAGTAGCGAATCCTTCCTAGTCCTGTTCCTGTTACCTTGCGTGGATTGTGCTGACTCCTGCGGAGGAGTAGTGAATCCTTCCTAGTCCTGTTCCTGTTACCTTGCGTGGATTGTGCTGACTCCTGCGGAGGAGTAGTGAATCCTTCCTAGTCCTGTTCCTGTTACCTTGCGTGGATTGCGCTGACTCCTGCGGAGTAGTGAATCCTTCCTAGTCCTGTTCCTGTTACCTTGCGTGGATTGCGCTGACTCCTGCGGAGGAGTAGTGAATCCTTCCTAGTCCTGTTCCTGTTACCTTGCGTGGATTGTGCTGACTCCTGCGGAGGAGTAGTGAATCCTTCCTAGTCCTGTTCCTGTTACCTTGCGTGGATTGCGCTGACTCCTGCGGAGTAGTGAATCCTTCCTAGTCCTGTTCCTGTTACCTTGCGTGGATTGCGCTGACTCCTGCGGAGGAGTAGTGAATCCTTCCTAGTCCTGTTCCTGTTACCTTGCGTGGATTGTGCTGACTCCTGCAGAGGAGTAATGAATCCTTCCTAGTCCTGTTCCTGTTACTTTGCGTGGATTGCGCTGACTCCTGCGGAGTAGTGAATCCTTCCTAGTCCTGTTCCTGTTACCTTGCGTGGATTGCGCTGACTCCTGCGGAGGATTAGTGAATCCTTCCTAGTCCTGTTCCTGTTACCTTGTGTGTTGGTCTGTGTGGACGCTTGCTGTCGCTGAGTCAGTGACCGGATTAGCAAGCGTTCATTCTGTTTATCTCAAGTTCTTGTTTATGTTTAGTCAGATCCGTGGTACATTTGAAATGGCAGGACCCCAGGGATGTTGTACAATAGTTAGTTCTGTTATACGGTTTAATACTAGCTGTGATTATCTGTGTTTGACCTATTGCCTGTTTATCTTGCTCTGTCTGTCCTGCCTTGTTAATTGCGCCATCTCCTGCGTAGGAGTGGCGAATCCTCTAGTCCTGCTCTTGTGAGGTACGCCATCGCTGCGGTCGCGCTTGGCTGCCTCATTCCAGTCTGTCTTGTATCTGTCTGATGTTTGCTATCGCAAGAGCAGCACAACATCACACTGCACTGCCATTGGGTCTTATCAGAGGCCCAGAGCTGCATTTGCTCTGGGCAGCCTGTGTAGCCTCTTCCATAATTCTGCTTTCGGCCTTGTTGTGCTGGCTGGTCAGAAACTATGACCCCCCCCCCCAGTGTTAAACGTACATGCAGATCAGCCCATGATGTTATGGGAAACATCTGCTGATGTATATAATGAATACATACTGGCACGGCCGTTATTTTACCTGTGAAGTTTACAACAGAGTGATGGAGGAGCTTAGATGGCTGGATAAAGAGCCTGTCAGAGTGCCAGGGTCCTGACATGCTCCAGCTAGATTCATTACTGTCCATAGCAGTGGGGGAAACACGTAACAGGAGGACAGTTCTTTGAAAAATAAGATTACAACAGATGTCCCCCATAACATCATGGGCTGATCTGCTTGTATGTTGCTTGCTACATAAATGATAGGTTGCCAAATGATTTATATTAGTAAAGTAACAGCTCTGTTTTTTTAAATACAGTGGGGTGTGAAAGTTTGGGCGGCCTTGTTAATCATCATGATTTTCCTGTATAAATAGTTTGTTGTTACGACAAAAAAATGTCAGTTAAATATGTCATGTAGGAGACGCACACAGTGATATTTGAGAAGTGAAATGAAGTTTATTGGATTTAGAGAAAGTGCGCAATAATTGTTTAAATACAATTAGGCTGGTGCATACATTTGGGCACTGTTGTCATTTTATTGATTCCAAAACCTTTAGAACTAATTATTGGAACTCAAATTGGCTTGGAAAGCTCAGTGACCCCTGACCTACATACACAGGTGAATCAAATTATGAGAAAGAGTATTTAATGGGGGTCAATTGTCAGTTTCCCTCATCTTTAATTTTTTTCTGAAGAGTAGCAACATGGGGGTCTCAAATCAACTCTCAAACAACCTGAAGACATAGATTTTTCACCATCATGGTTTAGGGGAAGGATACAGAAAGCTGCCTCAGAGAGTTCAGCTGTCTGTTTCCACAGTTAGAAACATATTGAGGAAATGAAAGACCACAGGCTCAGTTCAAGTTATCGCAGACCAAGAAAAATCTCGGATAGACAGAAGTGATGAATGGTGAGAACAGTCAGAGTCAACCCACAGACCAGCACCAAAGACCTACAGATTCATCTTGCTGTAGATGGAGTCACTGTGCATCATTTAACCATTTCTCTGCCCACAGCACAAACAGAGCCACTTGAGGTATGCTAAAGCACATTTGGACAAGCCAGCTTTATTTTGGAATAAGGTGCTGTGGACTGATGAAACTAAAATTGAATTATTTGGGCACAACAAGGGGCGTTATGCATGGAGGAAAAACAACACAGCATTCAAAGAAAAACACCTACTACCTACAGTACAATATGGTGGTAGTTCCATCATGCTGTGGGGTTGTGTGGCCAGTGCAGGGACTGTTAATCTTGACAAAGTTGAGGAACGCATGGATTCCATTCAGTATCAGCAGATTCTGGAGACCAATGTCCAGGAATCAGTGACAAAGTTGAAGCTGCGCCGGGGCTGGATGCTTCAACAAGACAACGACCCTAAACACTACTCAAAATCCACTAAGGCATTCATGCAGAGGAACAAGTACAACGTTCTGGAATGGCCATCTTAGTCCCCAGACCAGAATATAATTGAAAATCTGTGGTGTGAGTTAAAGAGCTGTCCATGCTCGAAAGCCATCAAACCTGAATGAACTGCAGATGTTTTGTAAAGAGGAATTGTCCAAAATACCTTCAACCAGAATCCAGACTCTCATTGGGACCTATAGGAGGCTGTAAATTATTTTTCTCAGATACATCTGTCACGTGCTTGTTTAATTTTAGTTACAGTAGCTCTTAAATAAAATCTGATTCGACATATTGCCCCTTTCAGCTTATCTGTATAATAAATCAATGTCAAATTGTAAAATAAACTAATATGAAATAAAATAATGTTCTCTATTCCAACGTACTGTTGTCTTCTCCTCTATATCACCCCCCCCCCCCTCCACCACCAATCAAAACTATTTCCCATTGTCTCTCAAATATTCCAAAACACAGAAAATAGGGAGAGGTGGCCTCATCAGATTCTCTCCCTGCATCTTTCAGTACCATTTACATCCACACCTTAAACTTTTTTTTCTCCCCCAAACCTGTGCTTAAATCAGTTGGTATGCTTGAATAGTGATAACATATTGTGCAGCTTTGGAAACTTGGAGGCAAAGACCCTCAAACAGTCACCACCCTGTATGTGTCATTTACCAGGCTGTGTCCCTTAATCCCACCATATGTAGACTGGTGTGGCCAGGATTTCAGTGATGACTGTGTGCCCCACTCACCAGTGCAGCATATGTAGGTGGCATCGTGTCTTCCCCAGTGTCCCACCCGCCATATGCAGAGCAGTGCAAAGCATAGCAAGGAGGGGGGCACACAGCCATCACTGAAATCCTACCCGCACCACTGTGCATATGGCAGAGGGACACTCAGAGGGGTTACAATAAGATAGTATATCACTACCTTATTGTAACCCCTCTGAGTGTCCCTCTGCCATATGCACAGTGGTGATGGCTATGTCCCTTACCCCACCTTTCTGCCATATGCAGAGTGGTGCGGGCAGGATTTCAGTGATGGCCGTGTGCCTCCCTCCTTGCTATGCTTTGCACTGCTCTGCATATGGCGGGTGGGACACTGGGGGAAGTCACAGATGCCAACCATGCTCCAGCTATTTTCCCAGCATAAAGTCATCAGTGAGTGGGCCGGGCAGCAATAACTCACCCTCCTTGTTCCTTGACCAGTGGGCAGCATTGCAGGAAGTGATGTGATCGGTGGAGCACAACGCTGGAATGGAAGAAGAAAGGTGAGTCATTGCTGCCCGGCTGCTCGCTGCTGACTTAATGCTGGGAAAATAGCTGGAGGGGGAGTACAGTCGGGGGAGCCCCAGGTGAGGGAGGGGGGTTGCCTGTGCCCACTGCTACTACTTCCTGGCTGTTACCCCATCCGGGCTACCTATACTGGGGCAATGTTACTACCTGTTGGGGGTAGGGGGCAGCCTCACACGTTTGCCTCAGGCTACAAAAAGTCCAGAACCAGCCCTGACCACTGTGTTGAAGAATACACGGTACTAGTTAACTTCATTTCAAAATACAATAGAAAGAGAAAGTATATTTTATCATATTCAATACTATTCATGTAACCAGGTAGGAGTTACATTTTTGGTACATTATTCTCTATAGTGTAGATACTGGGCAAGGCCAAAGCTCAGTCATTTCTTTCTTATCCATCTTAGGAAGAATTAAAAATCACTCATTTCCCCAAGGAAACATTCCGGGGACTAATTATAACAGCTAGCTGAATTGTCAAGGGAAAATTGTCAGGGCTGAAAAATAAATAAGAGCAATGTTTATAAAGGCAGAATCTGTGAACACCACCTGGAGCTGACATACTGTCACAGCGCGCTGTTTATTGCTTGTTCTCTGCCTTTGTATCTTTTTCTGTTTCATTATTTTACTCTTCAGTGTTATTTCAGAAATGTATTATCTGTGCCGCTGCTGTCATTCAGAAAGCTTAAACTATAACAAAGGTAAAATTACATTGCTGTGAACATATTATTATTATTTTTATTATTATTATTATTTCCTCCTCTCTATCTAAAACTGGAGTTTGCTGAACCTAATGCTGGGGATACACGGTACGTTTCTGTACCGTGTATCGACGAGCTGATCCGGCCAGCTGATAATATTCAGCTGGCCCGATCATGCCGCTCGACCCGCACCCGCTCGGCGGACAATGGCAGGGAATCGAGCGGTGATAAGGAAGCGCCGGCGAGGACGAGCGGCAATCGATATGAGCGCACGCGCGGACGAGCGGGGATGCGCCGGCATCGAGCCGCTGGCTCGATCCGGCGCATAAAACGTGCCGTGTATGTCCGGCATAAGGCTATCCCAGATGTTTGAGCAATTTGTAATGTACCATAGTAACATAATTCCTAAAAAAAAAACATCCGTACATCAAGTTCAACCAGAAAAACAAACAAAAAAAAAAAAATCCCCATTGCTGAACCTGCACATATCCCAGTTGACCCAGCCAGCTATAATTTTGCAGACATTTTAAAATATAGTTATTATTGTGTATTTATATAGCACTGAGGTCTTCTTTACAGATTAAATGATCATGTCCCAGACTGTCCTCAGAGGAGCTCACACTCTTATCCTACCATAGTCATAGCCTGAGGTCCTACCATTTTATTCTCATGTATTTGCATAACACTTACAGTACATCTTCTGCAGCACTTTTTGCAGAGTACATAGTCATGTCACTGACTGTCCTCAGAGGAGCTCACAATCTAATCCTACCATAGTCATAGTCTAATGTCCTACCATATTATTATTATGTATTTATATAGCAGTGACATCTTCTGCAGCACATTACAGAGTACATAGTCATGTCACTGACTGTCCTCAGAGGAGCTCACAATCTAATCCTACCATAGTCATAGTCTAATGTCCTACCATATTATTATTATGTATTTATATAGCACTGACATCTTCTGCAGCACATTACAGAGTACATAGTCATGTCACTGACTGTCCTCAGAGGAGCTCACAATCTAATCCTACCACAGTCATAGTCTAATGTCCTACCATATTATTATTATGTATTTATATAGCACTGACATCTTCTGCAGCACATTACAGAGTACATAGTCATGTCACTGACTGTCCTCAGAGGAGCTCACAATCTAATCCCTACTATAGTCATAGTCTAATGTCCTACCATATTATATTGTGTATAATAATAATAATAATAATAATAATAATAATAATAATAAATATTGTTGTTGTTGATGATGATGATGATGATACTACTACTACTACAAATCATTATTATTATTATTATTATTATTATTATTATTATTACCTTGCCCTTGTTAGCTTAAAATCTAATGGAATAGGGAGGAGACCAAAGCAAGCAGTATGGCGGCTCTTATCAAACAGAGATCTGCACTTCTAGCAGCAAAACAAAAATCCAATATAGACTGGTAAATTATGTTATTCAGTTATTTAAAATAAAGCATTGGATCAAGTGAAGGAAATGTTATTTAATATTTGCAATAAGTGTTCCAGTAATATTGTATTATGATGCTAAAAGTTTTTAAGCACCTGAGGACCACAGTCTTTTCGCCCCTTAAGGACCAGAGCCTTTTTTTCCATTCAGACCACTGCAGCTTTCACGGTTTATTGCTCAGTCATACAACCTACCACCTAAATGAATTTTACCTCCTTTTATTGTCACTAATACAGCTTTCTTTTGGTGCTATTTGATTGCTGCTGCAAGTTTTACTTTTTATTATATTCATCAAAAAAGACATGAATTTTGTCAAAAAAATGACTTTTTTAACTTTCTGTGCTGACATTTTTCAAATAAAGTAAAATTTCCTATACATTTGAGCGCGAAAGTTATTCTGCTACATGTCTTTGATAAAAAAAAAAAAAACAAAAAAAAAAACACTCAGTGTATATTTATTGGATTGGGTAAAAGTTATAGCGTTTACAAACTATGGTGCCAAAAGTGAATTTTCCCATTTTCCAGCATCTCTGACTTTTCTGCGCACCTGTCACGTTTCATGAGGGGCTAAAATTCCAGGATAGTACAAATACCCCCCAAATGACCCCATTTTGGAAAGAAGACATCCCAAAGTATTCAGTGAGAGGCATGGTGAGTTCATAGAAGATTTTATTTTTGTCACAAGTTAGCGGAACATGACACTTTGTGACAAAAAAAAACAAAAAAAAAAAGTTTCCATTTCTTCTAACTTGCGACAAAAAAAAATGAAATCTGCCACGGACTCACTATGCTCCTCTTTGAATACCTTGAAGTGTCTACTTTCCAAAATGGGGTCATTTGTGGGGTGTGTTCACTGTCCTGGCATTTTGGGGGGTGCCTAATTGTAAGCACCCCTGTAAAGCCTAAAGATGCTCATTGGACTTTTGGCCCCTTAGCGCAGTTAGGCTACAAAAAAGTGCCACACATGTGGTATTGCCGTACTCAGGAGAAGTAGTATAATGTGTTTTGGGGTGTATTTTTACACATACCCATGCTGGGTGGGAGAAATATCTCCGTAAATGACATTTTTTTTATTTTTTTTACACACAATTGTCTATTTATAGAGATATTTCTCCCACTCAGCATGGGTATGTGGAAAAATACACCCCAAAACACATTATACTACTTCTCCTGAGTACGGCGATACCACATGTGTGGCACTTTTTTGCACCCTAACTGCGCTAAGGGGCCCAAAGTCCAATGAGTACCTTTAGGATTTCACAGGTCATTTTGCGACATTTGGTTTCAAGACTACTCCTCACGGTTTAGGGCCCCTAAAATGCCAGGACAGTATAGGAACCCCACAAATTACCCCATT
Organism: Hyperolius riggenbachi; assembly: GCF_040937935.1. Classification (NCBI taxonomy): domain Eukaryota; kingdom Metazoa; phylum Chordata; class Amphibia; order Anura; family Hyperoliidae; genus Hyperolius; species Hyperolius riggenbachi. Next base: position 22,867,647 of record NC_090648.1, read on the forward strand.
TTAGAAAGAAGACACCCCAAGGTATTCCGTTAGGAGTATGGTGAGTTCATAGAAGATTTTTTTTTTTTTTTGTCACAAGATAGCGGACATTGATTTTAATTGTTTTTTTTCACAAAGTGTCATTTTCCGCTAATTTGTGACAAAAAATAAAATCTTCTATGAACTCACCATACTCCTAACGGAATACCTTGGGGTGTCTTCTTTCTAAAATGGGGTCATTTGTGGGGTTCCTATACTGCCCTGGCATTTTAGTGGCCCTAAACCGTGAGGAGTAGTCTTGAAACCAAATGTCGCAAAATGACCTGTGAAAACCTAAAGGTACTCATTGGACTTTGGGCCCCTTAGCGCACTTAGGGTGCAAAAAAGTGCCACACATGTGGTACCGCCGTACTCAGGAGAAGTAGTATAATGTGTTTTGGGGTGTATTTTTACACATACAGATGCTGGGTGGGAGAAATATCTCTGTAAATGACAATTATTTGATTTTTTTACACACAATTGTCCATTTACAGAGATATTTCTCCCACCCAGCATGGGTATGTATAAAAATACACCCCAAAACACATTATACTACTTCTTCTGAGTACGGCGATACCACATGTGTGACACTTTTTTGCAACCTAGGGGCGCTAAGGGGCCTAACGTCCTATTCACAGGTCATTTTGAGGCATTTAGATTCTAGACTACTCCTCACGGTTTAGGGCCCCTAAAATGCCAGGGCAGTATAGGAACCCCACAAGTGACCCCATTTTAGAAAGAAGACACCCCAAGGTATTCTGTTAGGGGTATGGTGAGTTCATAGAAGATTTTATTTTGTCACAAGTTAGCGGAAAATATCACTTTGTGAAAAGCTGTATACATTACAAAGCCTATTATACAAAGTACATGCGGCGATCCGGGTGCTAGTAACCCGCCGGCGCTTCCGAACGGCTGACGGGTTAAAGCGAACGGGGGGCGGAGCCAGTCCCCGGCGGCTGATCGCGTCACGAATGACGCGATTACCGCATAGCCACGCCTGCAGCCGCCCCCGCCGATGGGCGTATTGCCGTCGTTTGGGCCCGGACTTTGCCGCCACCCATCAGCTGGGGGCAGTCATCAAGTGGTTAAACAAACAAATACTGTGTTCTGTTTTGATTCCTGCTTTATGTGTGAGGCGCACTCCAGAAGACCCAGTCTGAATATGACTCCACACGGATTCAGAAACCTCCACAGGCAGTTTTACCAGATGAAATAATACTACAAGTATAATCCGAAGTATCTTTACTTGCATTTAACGCATACAGGGATGTTTTTTAGAGCATATTCATAGGTAAAAAAAGATGATGCGATAGCACGGTACATACAGGATTACCTCACCAACCGACTCCACTCTATAACAGAATGATCTAGAAATGGCTGCTGAGCAGGGGGTGACAGTTGGGGTATCCTAACCAGCTAAATCTAGCAGGGGAACTAGAATATACGATTGTAGAAAAATATAAAGCATGCTAAATAATATAAAGAGAGGCTGTTGTGACAGCGCATACTTTATATAACTATAGTTTTACTAAATAATAATAATGATAATGAAATACTTTTCAAAAATATGTGTGATCATCATTTGTTGATCTTGTTTTCAAACCAGACAATGAATAGGACAGACATTTCTGAAATAACACTCCTTGGATTTGAAAACCTGCAAGACTTCAAATATGTAACCTTCTGTTTGTTCCTGATCATCTACATGGTGACCATAACTGGAAATTCCCTCATCCTTTTGTTGGTGTCCACAAATACTCGCCTTCAATCCCCAATGTTCTTCTTCCTTGGCCACTTGTCCTTCTCAGATATTCTGCTTACCTCAAACATTGTTCCTAGCATGCTCTACATAATACTTCTGGGAAAAGGCGTTGTGTCTTTGCAAGGATGCATTGTTCAGTTTTTCTTCTATGGTGCTTCAGCAACCACAGAGTGTCTTCTGCTCACTGCCATGTCCTATGACCGCTATCTGGCCATATGCAAACCCTTGCACTACACGTTAATTATGGACCTTAAACTTTCGTTATATCTGGTTGCATTTTCATGGTCCCTAGGATTTGCCATAACACTTATCCCTGTATTCTTGATGCAAACCTTGTGGTTTTGTGGCCCTAACGTAATTGACCACTTCTTCTGTGACCTTGGTCCCCTCCTAGAACTCTCTTGCTTGGATGCATCAATAGTAAAATATGAAGTGTTTGTGTTTTCCAGTCTCTTGACCATTGTGCCATTCATATTCATCACAGTCACGTACGTTTATATATTTCTGACCATTGTGAGGATCACTTCAGTAACGGGGAGACAGAAGACCTTCTCTACATGTAGCTCCCACCTGGCTGTTGTATGCACCTACTATGGGGCTCTGTTTGCCATGTATGTGGTCCCTTCCAGAGTACAGTCTCTAAACATGAGCAAGGTGGTGTCGTTGTTGTATACTGTAGTCACCCCATTATTCAACCCCATAATATACAGTTTGAGGAACCATGAAATAAAGTCAGTCATAAGGAAGCACCTATCCATGTGCAGGAATAAATTTTAAAAGTTGAACATATATTTTTTAATCACTTAGGTCTATCTGGATGGATTTATCCATCCAGACAGCTTGCCCTGCTACCGCTGCGCCGGGTAGCAGGGCACAGTCCCCATTTATTGATCTACGTCTCCGTATAAAAGACTGACACCGTCAGACAGCAAGACGGCTCCGTCTTTCATGAATCCCCTTCTGTTCTGGCCACGCTTTACTTTTGTAAAGAGTGCAGATAATAACATTGTTTTACTGTTAAAAATAGTTCCCTATCTCCCACACTCCCCAATAGCTACACCAAAAAAATTTAGAAAAAAAAAAAATAATAATAAAAAAAATACATAAATAGCTACCGTAGGGAATAAACATTTCTAATATGTATGTAAAAAGGTATATTACTGTTATTTTTTTAATTATGGGCTTGTAATAAGTGATGGACGCAAAACTGAAAAAATGCACCTTTATTTCCAAATAAAATATCAGCGCCATACACTGTGATAGGGACATAATTTAAATGGTGTAATAACCGGGACAAATGGGCAAATTAAATACATGGGTTTTAATTATGGTAGCATGTATTAATTTCAAACTATTATGGCCAAAAACTGAAAAATAATGCACATTTTTTTCCATTTCTTTCTTAATCTTCCTGTTAAAATGGTTTTACTATAAAACAATTCTTAGCAAAATGTACCACCCAAAGAAAGCCTAAATGGTGGCGGAAAAAAAAAGACAAAAGTCTAAGGGAGTCAGATCGGGAGACCTTGGGGGCCAGCAAAATTGCTACATGATGATGGGTTTCCCTCTTTATGCACTGAAGCTGGGATTTTCCAGCAAGATGGTGCACCACCACATTATGGGTGTCAGGTCCGAGCATTCCTAGATGAACAGTTTCCTGAAAAGTGGATTGGTCATTGTGGGCTAGTTAAATGGCCCCTAAGGTCTCCCGATCTGACCCCCTTATACTTTTATCTTTGGGGTCATCTGAAGGCAATTGCCTATGCTGTGAAGATATGAGATGTGCAGCACCTGAAACTACGGATACTGGAAGCCTGTGCTAGCATTTCTCCTGTGGTGTTGCTATCAGTGTGTGAAGAATGGGAGAAGAGGGTACGGATACTGGAAGCCTGTGCTAGCATTTTTCCTGTGGTGTTGCTATCAGTGTGTGAAGAGTGGGAGAAGAGGGTTGCATTGACAATCCAACACAATGGGCAGCACATTGAACACATTTTATAAGTGATAAGAAACTTGTAAATAACTCATGAAAAAATAAAGTTACGTTAAAACCAATCACACCATTGTATTTCATGTGAAATTCCCAATAAGTGTGATGTGTCACATGACCCTCTTCCTATTGAAAAAACAAAAGTTGGATTCAAAATGGCCAACTTCAAAATAGGCGCCATGGTCACCACCCATCTTGAAAAGCCCCCCTCACATACAGTATACTAATGTGCCACAAACAGAAAGTTAATATCACCAACCATTCCCATTTATTATGGTGTAGCCATATAAATGGCCCACCCTGTTTATATACAGTGGCTTGCAAAAGTATTCGGCCCCCTTTAAGTTTTCAACAATTTGTCACATTAACTGCCAGAAACATGAATCAATTTTTATGGAATTCCATGTGAAAGACCAATACAAAGTGGTGTACATGTGAGAAGTAGAACGAAAATCATACATGATTCCAAACATTTTTTTACAAATCAATAACTGCAAAGTGGGGTTTGTGTAATTATTCAGCCCCCTGAGACAATACTTTGTAGAACCACCTTTTGCTGCAATTACAGCTGCCAGTCTTTTAGGGTATGTCTCTACCAGCTTTGCACATGTAGAGACTGAAATCCTTGCCCATTCTTCTTTGCAAAACAGCTCCAGCTCAGTCAGATTAGATGGACAGCGTTTATGAACAGCAGTTTTCAGATCTTGCCACAGATTCTCAATTGGATTTAGATCTGGACTTTGACTGGGCCATTCTAACACATGGATATGTTTTGTTTTAAACCATTCCATTGTTGCCCTGGCTTCATGTTTAGGGTCGTTGTCCTGCTGGAAGGTGAACCTCCGCCCCAGTCTCAAGTCTTTTGCAGACTCTAAGAGGTTTTCTTCCAAGACTGCCCTGTATTTGGCTCCATCCATCTTCCCATCAACTCTGACCAGCTTCCCTGTCCCTGCTGAAGAGAAGCACCCCCAGAGCATGATGCTGCCACCACCATATTTGACAGTGGGGATGGTGTGTTCAGAGTGATGTGCAGTGTTAGTTTTCTGCCACACATAGCGTTTTGCATTTTGGCCAAAAAGTTCCATTTTGGTCTCATCTGACCAGAGCACCTTCTTCCACATGTTTGCTGTGTCTCCCACATGGCTTGTGGCAAACTGCAAACTGGACTTCTTATGCTTTTCTGTTAACAATGGCTTTTTTCTTGCCATGCTTCCATAAAGGCCAACTTTGTGCAGTGCATGACTAGTATGCCCTTATGCGGAAACATTTCTGCATTCATCCAACAAAATGCGCATGCGTGAAACTCTCACATGTGTATATTCCCCTTCCCAATGCAGAATTTTATACGCATAGAATGGGCAGCAATATTTCTGGTCATGCACAAGCGACAATTTAATCAGTACACGTCAAAATAGACGTGTATATCGCATTCCTAGATGACTTCACAATACACATGTAAACTATGCGTAGGAGCCGTAACTACACATATCAGTACTTTGCTACGCAAAAATTCGTAAACATATCTTTTAAACTATGCATTCACACTGCAATGCGTAGAATGCGAACTACGATGCATAATTACGCATATGCATAGATTACGAGCATCCCTATTAGCTTGTACTAATTTGAAAATTTTACTTGCGCTGCCACACTAAGCTGCTGTCAGGAACTGTGCCTCTGTTGTCCTGCTGGGGACTTTATTAAAGAACTTTGCAGTGGACTTCCACCGTCAACCAGCAGATGTCTCCCCTGTTGCTGAAAACTGTGTAGTTCCCCGGATCACCAGCAGGTGGAACTATGTGAACTTTCTAATAGATCACCTGATCAATGTGCTATTATTTAAGGCCAGACTTCCTAGCAGCACATTGCTAGGTCATTTTTTTTGCTCACTGCAGCGTTGTGACTTTGTGGCCAGTGATCCTGTGTTCCCTGTTTCCTGCCTTGCCCTGTCTTATTATTCTGAAATCCCGGTATCGACCCTCGCTAGCCTGACCATTCTCTGCCTGATGTTATTGCCTGACGCTGATTTTCTGGTTTGACTCCTGCTTGTAAGACTTCCCTTTATGTATGCTGATTCGGATTATGCATTGTTGTATATATTCTGATATTTTGTGTGTTGCTGTATATATTCTGTATAGATAGATAGATAGTTAGGATTTCTGGTATTTGTGGTGCACCACGTATTGTTTGATTGTATGATTGTATATATATGGAGGGTTGTGTCTTTGTCATACTGCATATTTGTAAATAAACACATTTATTATTCTTCTCTGTTGTACAGATGTCAGTATTTCAATTGTGATCTTCTGGTTTTGTTTAACCTAAAGGATTGCCATGCAGAGATCGTGGATCTGCCAGTCTGGTTCTAGTCCTGACCACGATCTGCATGATCAATACTTACAGCTGCACTGCTTGATCTGTGTAGCTTAGTTAATCAACCCTTACTGATTTGTCTGTGAGCCCGATGTAGCCATCAAAAAGAGCCACATCTGGCTCCCGAGCCATAGGTTCCCTACCCCTGGTTTAGGGGAAGGATACAGAAAGCTGTCTCAGAGATTTCAGCTGTCTGTTTCCACATTTAGGAACATATTGAGGAAATGGAAGACCACAGGCTCATTTCCAGTTAAGGTTTGAAGTGGCAGACCAAGAGAAATCTCAGATAGACAGAATCGACGAATGGTGGGAACAGCCATAGTCAACCACCATAGACCACCACCAAAGACCTACAACATCATCTTGCTGCAGATGGAGTCACTGTGCATCATTCAACCATTTGGCGCACTTTACACAAGGAGCTGCTGTATGCAGAGGAAGCCTTTTCTCCGCCCACAGCACAAACAAAGACACTTGAAATATGCTAAAGCACATTTGGACAAGCCAGCTTCGTTTTGGAATAAGGTGCTGTGGACTGATGAAACTAAAATTGAGTTATTTGGGCATAACAATGGGCGTTATGCATGGAGGAAAAAGAACACAGCATTCCAAGAAAAACACCTGCTACCTACAGTAAAATATGGCGGTGTTTCCATCATGCTGTGGGGCTGTGTGGCTAGTGCAGGGACTGGGAATCTTGTCAAAGTTGAGGGACGCATGGATTCTACTCAGTATCAGCAGATTCTAGAGACCAATATCCAGGAATCAGTGACAAAGCTGAAGCTGCACCGGGGATGGATCTTTCAACAAGACAACGACCCTAAACACTGCTCAAAATTCAATAAGGCATTCATGCAGAGGAACAAGTACAATGTTCTGGAATAGCCATCCCAGTCCTTAGACCTGAATATAATTGAAAATCTGTGGTGTGACTTAAAGAGAAACTCCGACCAAGAATTGAACTTTATCCCAATCAGTAGCTGATGCCCACTTTTACATGAAAAATATAATGATTTTTACAAACAGACCATCAGGGGGCGCTGTATGACTGATTTTGTGCTGAAACCCCTCCCACAAGAGGCTCTGGTACCGTACGGTACTCTGGGCAAACTGCCACAATGTAACAATGACACACACAGGAAATGGCTGTTTATAGCTGTCTGTTAAAGCCGGAACAGCTACATAATCTGCCCACAGTAACAATGTCACCATGTAATACATGTCAGAATGTGAATCTGGGAGAGGAAAGATTTTACAATGAGCAAACTCTGACTAAATCATGTATACATAATTATTGTAAAAATTAAGCACCTTTTTATATTAAATTATTTTCACTGGAGTTCCTCTTTAAAGAGAGCTGTCCATGCTCGGAAGCCATCAAACCTGACTGTACGAGAAATGTTTTGTAAAGAGGAATGGTCCAAAATACCTTCAACCAGAATCCAGACTCTCATTGGAACCTACAGGAAGTATTTAGAGGCTGTAATTTCTGCAAAAGGAGTATCTACTACATATTGATTTCATTTATTTTTGGTGGTGCACAAATTTATGCACCTGCCTGATTTTGTTTAAACCATTATTGCACACTTTCAGTAAATCCAATAAACTTCATTTCACTTCTCAAATATCACTGTGTGTGTCACCTATATGATATATTTAACTGACATGTTTTATCCTAACAACCAATGATTTATACAGGAAAACCATGACAATTAAAAAGGTTGCCCAAACTTTTGCATCCCACTGTATATACATATTACATAGTATTACATAGTATTACATAGTTATGTGGGTTTAAAAAAGACATCTGTCCATCGAGTTCAACCAGAGAGGATATTTAATTGCTACCATGCTTGCACTGTTAATGACACAAGCCTCAAACCTGGTACAGTTGGTCATTGGGTGACTGGGGTTCAAATTCAGAAAAGTGGGTGGAGCCACAGCCAATTAAATTTGTTTCAGTTCAATGCAAATTATTGATGCCAAAGACCACAAAGCTCACAAACTAGGTCATTGAGTAATTATTGTGTGTTAGGGTTAGAAAAAGTGAGCAGAGCCAACACCAGCCAAAAACATACCTGGGCAACACAGGGCCATCAGCTAGTAATATTGTAGCTATGAATAAAATACAATGGCAGCTTTCAGAGCAAATAAACTGTACTTGTCATTTCTAAATGAACAATAATACTTAAAGAGAATCTGAAGTGAGAATAAATCTCGCTGATTCTCTTATACATAGCAGGGGCTATACCGCCGCTAAACGAGGGTCCCTTACCCCCCAAATCCCCCCCTACAAAATCCACGACCAACTTGGTCATAGATTTTGCTGCTGCTGGAGGCAGGGCTAATGCCCGCAGCCCTGCCTCTCAGCGCGTCTATCAGCGGTGGATCTCCGCCCCTCTCAGTGAAGGCAGATTGAGAGGGGTGGGGAGAGGTGGTGATCAGCGATGACAGAGGCGCTGAGAGGCAGGGTTATATCCGTTAGCCCTGCCTCACCAGGAAGTGATCCCCGCGCTGCACAGAGTGGATTTGGGGGGTAAGGAACCCCCGTTCAGCGGCGGTATAGCTGCGTTTTAGCATGGGAAAATATGCCCCTGCTATATATAAGAGAATCAGCTAGATTTATTCTCGCTTCAGATTCTCTTTAAAGCAAATAAGATAACTGCATGGGTCATGAAAAGTAGGAAAACACATTTTTATTGAATATTATGTCAGAGTTTAATACCACTTTAAGACTTTTAAACCAACATAAATATTTGGAATTCTAGTCATTTAGAATTCGGTCCATATATAACATTGCTACTTTCATAAATTTAATTTTTATTTCAGAAATACAAAGAAAACAAAGTTTGAAAATCTAGGTACCGTATTTTTCGGACTATAAGACGCACTTTTTCTCCCCCCAAAATAAGAAGAAAAAGTGCCTGCGTCTTATATTCCAAAGGCAGCCAATCCCCGACTTCAGAACCGCCTGCCGATGCCAACCGCCGATCCGCCGCATTGTCGGGGACTCCCTGCCTTGTCCCCCTGTGTGGTCTGCCGGTCCGCTCCCCCGGTAACAATAACTGCAGAGCAACTCACCTTTCTATGGATTCCAGTGCTGTGTGGTCTACTGTGTGGTCCTCCGCCTCCAGCATGTCAGCTACACCTGTAAATGAAAAGTTAGCGCAGAGACGCTTACCTACTCAGCGGCGGCCATGGCGGGGGCAGCACGATCTGCAGACATCTCGTCCTGGGAGGCTTCCCCTAGTGATGGCTCCGGCTAATGACTCATTGAGTCATGGGGAATGACTCATTGAATCATTAACAGGAGCCGTCACTAGGGGGAGCCGTGCAGCTTCCCCTAGAGACGGCTCCTGTGAAGGATTCAATGAGTCATTCCCCATGACTCAATGAGTCATTAGCAGGAGCCGTCACTAGGGGAAGTCTCCCGGGACGAGATGTCTGCAGTTCGTGCTGCCACCGCCGCGGCTGCCGCCGAGTAGGTGAGCAGACATCTCGGCCTCCCGGGACCGAGATGTCTGCAGATCGTGCCGCCGCCGCTGAGTAGGTGAGTGTCTCTGCACTAACTTTTCATTTACAGGTGTAGCTGACATGCTGGAGGTGGAGGACCACACAGCAGACTACACAGCGCTGGAATCCATAGAAAGGTGAGCTGCTCTGCAGTTATTGTTACCAGGGGAGAGCGTCGACATGGGGGGGGGACAGAGGACAGGATGGGGACTGGGGGGGCACACACATGGACATGCACAGGAGGGGGCACACACAGGAGGACAGGAGGGGGACACAGGAACTGGAGGACCACACAAGGGGGGTGAAGGGGACACAGAAACACACACAAGGGGGGCAGGAGGGGACAAAGACACACACACAGACACACACAAACACACACACACACACACACACACACACACACACACACACGGGGCCTGGAGGACCACAGAGGGGGTCTGGAGGAGACACACAGGACATGAGGGGACACATGGAGCAAGAGGATCACACAAGGTGGCAGGAAGAGATGCCACACACAGGGGGATAGAAAGGGACACATAGTGGACACAAGAGGACAATGGGGAGAACATGTACTGTACTCCTGGAATATGGACGCACCAGGTTTAGTATATACTGTATACATTTTTTTCCCAGATTTTTGCCCTCTAAACCTAGGTGCGTCTTATATTCCAGAGCGTCTTATATTCCGAAAAATACGGTAAATGCTTTGTCTCAGATGAATATCTCAATCGGTGTTGCTTAAAAATTTTCGGCAAAATCATTTTTGCATTGAAAATGCTATTTTCGAATTGAAAATGTTACTGTCGAGGTTTTTTTTTTTTTTTTTTTTTTAAGTGAAATCCTCTCTTCCTCCATCATGGCTGGGACTGAACAGAGCAAACATATTACCTATACTGATATACCTACTGTATACTGCACATGAATATGGCGATGGATTTTCCTGCTCCTCCTGGTTGTACTAGCTGATTTCTTTAACCAATGAAACTGTAATCATTCTGTTTTCTCACCCAGTGATTCTCAGTTATAGGGATGGTGCACACCAAGCGTTTTTGGTAGCGTTTTCAAAACCTCTGCTCGCCTGTGAAAACGCTTGGCTAATGTATCTCAGTGGGATGGTGCACACCAGCGGTCTGAGGTTTTTGGCAAACTGCAAACGTGGCTCCTGCAGCATTTTTGCGGTTGGCAGATGCATTTTTGCCTCAATGTAAAGTATAGGAAAAGCTCAAACCACTCTGAAAAACACTAGATCAGAGCGGTTTTCCAGGCGTTTTTTTGTTACAGAAGCTGTTCAGTAACAGCTTCACTGTAACAATATATGAAATCTGCTACACAAAAACACTCCAAAAAATGCAAGGCATGTTTAGAAAATCTCTCTAAACATGCCTAGAATCGCTCTGAAAATCTGCTTCAAAAACATTTAGCGTTTTGCGGATCTGCTAGAGGTTTTTGGTGTGCACTGGGCCTAAGTGTCTAAATGTTGCAGGATTGTTAACTTTCAAAAATTTGTTAGTAAAATGTGCATCAGTAAAAAGGTTAGGGCCAAACTGACCCGATCCCTCCTTGCCCTGGTCTTAGTCTTCATATCATACCATTAGCTCAGATTTACTGAGGACATATAAATGACAGCATTAAGTCCACCTCATTTTTAACAATAATCCTTGGAGGGTGGAGGTTTTCCGGTTCTCGATGACAGGCGGTCATCTGCCACACATCAAGAATGATCACTGGCAGCTTAGAGAACATGGCCCTCATTATAAGGTCCAGCTGCAATGACAACCAATCACTTCCATGCTCGTACCGGTAGCCAGTGTTGGCAGACTTGAAGATGATTGTTGTTTTGGGGCTGCGTTCTAGCAGCCGAGATACCGCTTCCCGAATTTGACGTAGCCTTTTTATGTATCGTTCTACAGGGAAAGACAGGAAGTGGCTCCAGCAATTCAACACAATAACAAGATGTTCATGGCCTCCCATTCCATCCAGTTCTGAAGCAATATAATGTAAGTCATGTACTCGAGAAAGCTCCATACGTAGAGGCCTCTGATGGGCTCGCCACTGGACCAAACAGTTATTTTCTACATCTATAGCCAGCAGAGGACCCGTGCTGCGATGAGCCACATGAAGATGGATCTCCTTAAGAGCTAAAAATTCAGACACAGAATGGAATTGTATGTTACAGAGTTAATGTACTCACATTTAAGTGTGGCTAAAATAATAATATTAAAAATGCCAACATCTTATTTGTTTGTAGTGAGTAGGAGGGGCCCGGTCTAAGTTATATCGTAATATAAGTAGTTGGCCCGAGAAACGCGTTGTCGAAGTGCACCAATAAAAACTGAGTTCTTAATCTTAAACCTCTACTTGCTTTTATATTCTGTCAAACACCTACAAGGTAGGACGATCTTATCTTTCCATACTTTAAGTGATATGAATAGTCATCGTTAGATATTTCTATACAGCACTACTTATATTACGATATAACTTAGACCGGGCGCCTCCTACTTACTACAAACATAGTTGATATCCCTCATATATATCCTATATTGAGGGTGATTTAATCGAGAACCTCGACAAAAAAAAACGTTTTTCTGGGAGCAGCGACCGTCTAAGGAACAAAAGGCCGAGTGGGGACGGTTTTTCCCCACCTGCGTATACGAGTGGTTGCCTTGTTGCATCCCAGCTTTGTGAGTATATACTCAATTGTTTTTTGAACATATCTGTACCAACTAACGATATTGCACCAGATTGGGCTCCTGGACTTGTTTGTGTTCTTTCCCTCACTACCCTTCTATTTGGCATCTTATTTGGCACTGTATAAAGCATTTCTGAAGCAGGGGAAAATTAAACTAGAAACTCATCTTAGTAGAGGGAAGCCATGGATAGTCCAGAGGCTTCACCTACTGTCTTTCTCATTAAAAGCTTTTATTGAGAATGTTTAACCAAATACAGGAATCATTGGACAATAGCAAGTATACAAAAAGCAACATAAGATACCAAAGTATATTAAACAGCTGAGGAGAGATATCACCCAGATTGATCCAGCATTGTGCAAAAATCTCAGCACTTGTATAGAACACGAGTAAAGTCAGGTAGTTAGCCTGAAAATTAGCGTAGGATAGATTTATAATAGAGAAAAGATAAGATCAAAGTTTAAGAAAACTTAGAAAGAAAGAGAAAAGGTCATATCCTAAAGATGCATTTTATAAACTAATTTTATGATCCAACCTTATGAACTTTATAAAACAACTCTATGAACCAAACCAGCTCGGCAGGAGAATGTGCAACATAGGAGAGTAAGTCAAGTAGTATGTTTCAATGTATTTAGGGTCCAGTTATATGTGAGGTGATGCAGCCATCAGGGTCTTGTAGTCATCAGAATATTGAAAGTCGACCCAGACTGCCCATATCTTTGTATAAGAATCAGCTCTGTCTAGAGCATACATGTCAAACTCCGGCCCACGGGCCAAATCTGGCCCTCGGAGCCATTTAATTTGGCCCTCAAGGGGTTTCCCCACTTTGCATTATGTTTGGCCCACTCTAGACCACCAGGGAAGCTATATTGGAGGTGACGCTATAGAACACCAGGGAAGCTGTATGGGGGAGGTAGGGGGAAAGCACTAAACACTAAGAAACTGTGTATAGGGGAGGGTGGTGGCCACTAGACGCCAAGGTTCTGTGTATGGGAGGGAGGACTACTAGACACCAGATAACTGTGTAGGGGAGGGAGGAGGACCACTAGACACCAGTGGCGTAGTGGATAGCTCTCTTGCCTAAGTCGCCTTGCAGCGCTGGGTCCCTGGTTCGAATCCCAGCCAGGGCACTATCTGCAAAGAGTTTGTATGTTCTCTCCCTGTCTGCGTGGGTTTCCTCCAGGCACTCCGGTTTCCTCCCACATTCCAAAAACATACGGATAAGGTAATTGGCTCCCCCTAAAATTGGCCCTAGACTACAGTACTTACACTACATAATATAGACATATGGCTATGGTAGGGATTAGATTATGAGCTCCTTTGAGGGACAGTTAGTGACAAGATATATATATATATATATATATATATATATACACTGTACAGCGCTGCATAATATGTCGGCGCTATAAAAATAATAATAATCCCAGTTTTATTGAGGTAGCTTTTTACCAAAAAGAGCACCCCATTTCTCCTGAAAACGGAGTGTCTGACATAAATCTAGAGAGGTTAGGAAATTGTAAAACCAAGACACTGTGGCCCATATGCAATTCACTTTTTCACCTGAGTTTTCTCCAAGGTGATATTTTCACAACTTGTAAATAAAATGCCCTCTGCACCACCAGCAAGCAAACTAATACTCAAAATAATTTTGACAGTACTTTTCAATTTACCTTTTGGTACTTTTTCCATTGCAGGGTACTAAAAGTTAAAGAGTAACTGTCAGGCTGCAGAAGCTAATTTAAACCTCTATTCTCCTGTGTTCAACAGTTTAGAAGGAAGCCAAAAAGGCAATACTGAAGTTAAAAATCTCTCTTACTTTTGATGTGTGCTGAACAGCAAGGCTGTTATTCCCAAGCTCGTAAGGAGGACGACAGGCCGCATAACATACTGCAAATAATTCTGGGGCTTTTTCTCCCCAGTGCACTACCTTGGGTCCTCCCCTTCATTTCCCTGTCACGCCCTAAGGCCGCTTAGTTCCAGGTTCATGTTACAGCAGCCTAAACTCACAGCACTGAAAAATCACAGGGCACAAGTTCTTAGAGTATACTGCATGAGTCCGCTATTGTTCCTAGCCACGTGGCTAATTAATATTCACTGCACAGTAGTGTTGTCCATTAGGATCTTTTTTGTGAGTCGAATCATCAGGAAGCAGGGAGGACATGACATCACAATTGGCTTCATAGGAGACAGACAAACATGGAACCTGCCATGAGCTGTCAGGAGCATCATTCTCTGCAAATACTATATAAAAATTCTGTGAAATCCAAACGTGGACAGTGAAATGCATATGTAATGTAAGTACAGCCAATATTAAGCTACGGATATATGTGTTGTTTTTTTCTCTGAGACCCTATACCTAACAGCTCCTCTTTAACAGAAGATTAAAAATTATCTCCTATGAGACAACTCAGGTGAAAAAGTGAATTGCATATGGCCCAGTGTGTTTATGCTGTAAATGCGATAGAAGTTTTGTCTCCAATTCGGTCAGGGAGATTGATAGGTTAGTAGACTTTGGACAAGGTAGAGATGAAGCTCCTTAATTGGAAAAAGGTCCATACAGGGAACTTTCCATAAACCATAAGATCTGCTTAGTACATCTTGTATGCGTAATGATCGTTGTTACAAGTTGGGCAAAAAAGCAGGATCCATTACTGGAGGGAATGCAGGATTATTAAGGATCAGCGTCAGAGACCCAGGGACACAGAGTATGTGTTTATCTTTAACCAAAACTCATAGAGAATGCAGAGTGGCTGAAATGAGCTTGTGACCCCATAACCCACACAATTTCTTGTCAACTTAAATTCAGGGAATATCTTTAAAGTCATATGGAGGAAAAGCTAGTCCCAACACATCCCATCTCTTTGTCAAAAAGTCAGGGTACCACTCCATTAATCTGCTTAAAATTGATGTTTGATGGTAAGTGTAAAAAAATGGCATGGCTATTCCACCCATTGTTTTGGTAAGGCCAGAATAGAATGGTGAAGATGTGCTGCACAAAATCTTGCATTGCTTGCAGCCTATCTGGCATACCAGCATGTGGTGGTAAGTGGATCGGTAAGTTATAAAGGAATTGGTAAAATACACTGAATTCCTCTGCAATTGCCTCCGTCGAAACCCGTCTCTCTTGTTTAGAAGTGATAATGCTTTTAATCTGCGTGTTGAGAGAGCTTTAGCCAGCAGGGCACCCATCTTGTTCCCATGCTCATAAAAAATATTTTTCTGCAATAAAAATTTGCGTTTTACTTTAAAGAGACTCTGTAACAAAAATGTCATTCTTTTTTCTACTATCCAACAAGTTCCTAAACCTATTCTAATGTGCTCTGGCTTACTGCAGCACTTTTTACTATCACTGTCTCTGTAATAAATCAATGTATCTTTCCCCTGTCGGACTTGTCGTCCTGTGTCTGGAAGACTGCCAACTCTTCAGTGTTGTTGATCTGTTATGTACGTCCCCCCTCCACGCCCCCTCTATGCACACTCCCCGTATTTACATTAGGCAGCATCTCTGCTCTCTTATCAGTGAGAGAAGAGAGATGCCTTTTACAAGCTGGATAAATCATCCTCTGTTAGGCTGTGAAAGGAGCTGGCTGGGCTGTCACATACTGAGGAATTACAGACACAGAGCTGTCTGCAGGAAGAAACAATCAGCCTGTCTCTCTTCAGTGGATGAGAGCTGCAGGGGGTAAACACACAAATGATCTCTTGAGATTCAAAAGGAAGGCTGTATACAGCCTGCTTGTGTATGGATGTATTTTCTATGTGTGGACATACTGTGCATCAACCTACTTCCGGTTTTGGTGGCCATTTTGTTTGTTTATAAACAAACTTTTTAAAACTGTTTTTGACTACTTTTAATGCGGCAGAGAGCAGCAAAATTGTGACAGAGGGTAATAGGAGATGTCCCCTAACACACTGGTATGTTTACATTTGTGCGATTTTAACAATACAGATTCTCTTTAAGCATCAAATGGGCATGCAACAACTTACAAAGCCTTTCCAATTCTGATAATACACTTTCAAGTTTATATAATTTGCATATAAGCCTTTTTTTGTTTGCACTATCTGAAGAAGGGGACCCGCTGTGGCCCCGAAACAATTGTCATGTTCATGTGCTGATGAAGCAATAAAATGAAGCATTCTGCATCCTGAATTGGTGTGCTAACCTGGACTTTCTGTTGTTTCTACATCTTTGGATGCTTTGGCTCAGGACCCACAGGTTGCAGCACCCGCACCTTGGGTAAGGTATGCCACCTCTGCAGCACATTTGTACCAAATATAAGACTTATGAGCTTCCCATACCATGAGATTGGTAATTTCAGAATTACAATTTGTGCCGAAGAAATGGTTTAGCTAATCTTTAACCACTTCACCCCACGGCGGTTTTTACCCTAATGGACAAGAGTGATTTTCACCTTTCAGTGCTCATCCCTTTAATTTGCCAATAGCTTAATCACTACTAATCCCAATGAAATGATCTACAGTATGTCTTGTTGTTTGTACCACCAATTGGGCTTTTTGGGGTTAATATTTGTTTTCAGTACTTACTTTATTTTCTATGCATTGTAAAGAGAAATACAAGGTAAAAAAAATGAAAAAAATACACTATTTCTCCAATTTCATCCCCTACGGTTTTAATATAAACACTGCTACTCTACATAAAACCCACACATTTTATCTGCCTACCGTATATTGCAGCGTATAAGGTGACTTTTCCAGTCAAAATATAGAGTTGGGATATACTCACCGTATAAGACTAGCCCTCTTCTATTGCACACCAAATAAACATTTTAAAAAATCATATACTGGTGCTATGTATGAACATATACTGGTGCTGTACTGCATTTGGTACCCAGTATATATATTAGTATATAGGCAACTGACTGGGTGGATTGGTCAACTCTCCCTTTCCCAAAGTAGATTATCTCTACCTGTCTCCCTGTTTATCAGAGCGGTATGGAAGAATAGATTGTGCTGTGCCCATATACCACTCTTCACCCTTCTGATCCACCCTTGTATCCTATTTACCTCCTTCTCTGCCTCTCAGATCTCGCACATGTGCGCTTGTGCCACTTCACTACAGTCCTCAGCAGCGAAATCTGAGAGGCGGTAACAGAATAGGGCATCAATGACTCCTGGCATATAAGACAACCCTTGACTTTTCAGAAGATTTTCAAGGGTTAAAAAGTAGTCTTATACGCCAGAATATACAGTATTCGTCCTGGTTATCACAAGATTTTAATTATGTCCCTAGAACAAAGTATGGTGACAATATATTATTTGGAAATAAAGGTGTATTTTTTTCTTTGGTTTTATTTTTCACTATTTTCACGTGCATGCGGGGGAGCGCGTACGTGCACCCATGGGAGCAGCACTGTCTGACTTATAAAAACACCCTGGAGCCATTAAAGAGAACCCGAGGTGTGTTTAAAGAATGTTATCTGCATACAGAGGCTGGATCTGCCTATACAGCCCAGCCTCTGTTGCTATCCCAAACCCCACTAAGGTCCCCCTGCACTCTGCAATCTCTCATAAATCACAGCCGTGCTGTGAGGCTGTGTTTACATCTGTAGTGTCAGTCTCAGCTGCTCCCCCGCCTCCTGCATAGCTCCGGTCCCTGCCCCCGTCCCTTCCCTCCAATCAGCAGGGAGGGAAGGGATGCAGGCGGGGACTGGAGTTCTGCAGGAGGCGGGGAGAGCACCAGACTGACACTATAGAGATAAACACAGCCAGCTCTGACAAGCTGTTTGTCAGCAGCGTGGCTGTGATTTATGAGGGATTGCAGAGTGCAGGGGGACCTTAGGGGAGTTTGGGATAGCAACAGAGGCTGGGCTGTATAGGCAGATCCAGCCTCTGTATGCAGATAATATTCTGCAAACCCACCTTGGGTTTTCTTTAAGAGGCTCTAGCAGGATGATTTTATAAGTCAGTATGTCATTAAGTGGTTAATCCATCTTGAGTGCAGTCTCTCACTTAGGATCAAAGGATTTAATTTCCAGCAAAACATTGTAGGCGCCGACACAGGAGCTCATATGGTAAAGGAGATTGGAGAATGATCTCCTAGTACCTTAAAGCCACTGCCTGCGGTACGTAGCAATGTTATATATCTCTGTTGCAGGCAGTGGTGCTCGAATACCCCCGTTTACGAATTCTGACTGAATTCGGCCACTACGGAATCAAAATCCGGATAAGTCGTGATTTTGATCTGATTTGAAACGGCCTGCCGAATTTTGACTAGGATTTTACTTGAGATTGCCTTTAAAATCCAGAATCATGGGCTGTGATCTGGATATGCCTTTAACTTTAATAGCAAAGCCCTCATACAAGCTACAATCACCAAAATTGCATGGATTATAAAGGTGAGCAGGGGCTACAACTTAAAAAAAAATTCAAAAAAGAACTTTTAGTTTTTAGAAAATGGATTTTAAAGTTAAATTAACACTTTAAATGTGGCTATTAATTGGTTTTAAACAGGAAAATACACTTTAAGCAATCACAAAGTCCCAAGCAAACTACAACCGTGCAGGCAAGTGATAATGACAATAATGGCACCTGGAAGTAGTGGTACCACTGGAGGAGAATGAGTGGCCGACGCCACAAAAACACCCAGAGAGGTTTTGTGATCCAGATGTCCTCCTTTTCACGCATCTTCTGGATCACCCGGGGGTCCTTGCAAAGGCAGTGCAACATGTGTGCAGCCATGGCGAAGAGGCCAGCATTGTCATACACATCTTCTTCGCTATCCACATCATCCCCGAGGACATTCTCGTCCTCTTACTACGTTGTAAAGAGGTGCCTGGCTCTTCTACTGACCACATATGCTATTGCTCCGTTGTTATTGCCTGATGAAGCGGGATCAACCCTGCGAAACGCGTTGCATATTTGGAGTTCATAAATAAAATATATTGACTGTGTTTACTACAGTCGTTGTGTGTCTACTTGGAGGAGGTAAGTCCACCACTACCTCCTCTATTTACCAAGAATTTGGTTTTTAAGCTCATTTAGCTTCCTTTTATCCTTTTGGCGCCTCTGTTCTCCTGCATAATCTTACTACGTTGTGTCCTCCTTCTCAGATGGCAGTGGCGCTCTGCTGATCCCTCTCAGTATTCAGGTTAAGGACCTCTAACTCCTCCTCTTCTATCTGCAAGTCGTCCTCCTCCTCCTGTGAGGTGGATTGTGCTGTCTGCTCCTTATCCAGCTGGAATCACAAACACTGGTTCGCAGGACAGCCGGGGGCCCCAGGTCTCTCTCACTGGCTGGGGCCCCCAAACCACCATGTGATACCTAGAGGCAAATGCAGGCAAGCCCTGGAACTCTCACTACCAGGGACTTCACCCCACTGCCTCTAAACTGAATGCTAACTGCAACACACACATTTTCTCACTACCAGTTCAAGCAGTTTCCTACCACTATCTGGTCAGCAGGCGCCAATCAGCCAATCAGGTGTACGGTCATACACCCTTTGCCTGCCATACCAAATCTAGCAGGAATTGCATACATTAGCATTCAGGTGGGAGGCTCGGTTGGATGTAATAGTTATTACATCTTTTACAGGGACCACCGCGTATAGGAATCTCCCACACAGTCCCCTCCCTAACCACTCACCTGTCAACCGCATCCTGGTAGCTGCAAAAACAGAAATTTAAAACCACAAACACTGGTTCGCACGACAGCCGGGGGCCCAAGGTCTCTCTCACTGGCTGGGGCCCCCAAACCACCATGCAATACCTAGAGGCAAATGCAGGCAAGCCGCACTGCCTCTAAACTGAATGCTAACTGCAACACACACATTTGCTCACTACCAGTTCAAGCAATTTCCTACCACTATCTGGTCAGCTCCTATCCTTATCCAGCTGGCTCAGGGCTGCCTCCCCTTCTTCCATCAGATCACACATTGCCCAGGCAAACCAGGGGCACCCACTCAAAAACGGATGCCCGCTCCCGACTCACCATCTTGGTACCCTGCAGAAAGGGAGTCAACACCAGGCACACTTGCTGCATCTAGGGATGGTCGCTGGATTCCGTGATTCCGGCTGGAATTTGGTGATTTCGTTCCGTTATGACGGAACGGAACTGCTATATCACTATAGCAGAATTTCCGCGGAAAAAATATGAAATTCCGCGGAATTTTACAGAATGCAAATTTTTTTTCCCCACCAAACTGATTTTTCCCTAATAAGAAGAATTTCTGCTCCACAGACTTCCTTATTTCCCTCCTCGCTTCATCCCCCTCCGGAGGAGGAGGGTCTTGTCTCCCAGGGAATTATAGGGTTTCAAAAGCCAGCTTACATACATTGGCCGAGAATTGAACCCAGGTCTAGTGCTTGGTAGGCAGCTCTCCTCACCACTATACCACCACCAACACTACATGCTGAAGCCAGCCTAGCATGTACCATTATGATATATCCAAGAGAAAAATGAGCTTGAATAGGGATTTGTAGGATGTCAAAAGCCAATTCACATACATTAGCCAGGAATCGCACCCAGGCCTACCGCTTGGTAGGCTGCTTTCCTAACCATTATACCATCAACACAACACACTACAATGCTATGCTACATGCTGAAAAACAAAAACTGGAGGTACCGCTTCACCGCACCAGGAGGGACAGTGCTGGGACACGGGCAGCCAAGCCCAAGGAAATCAGAACAATGAAGGATGGTCCGCACAATGTCTCCACATCAAAAATCGATACGTTTATTCAGGACATATCCAGGTACACACAAAAAAGCACTTGACTAACATGTTTCGGACATGAAGTCCTTAATCATAGTCATTTTTACAGCCCTCTGTGTGAGGTTTAAAAAGGGGGAATGGGGCAGTTAGAGGTGGGGTATGACCCAACGCACCGAGGGAGGGGTAAATCCATATATGCCACATCCCACTAAACACTGACACCTCCCCAATATACAACAACTTTAAAAAACGTGCAGCAACAAAGTTTAAAACAAAGGAGCAATAGACCGAGGAACAATACACAAGCGATATATAATAGTATATACAATTTTTTTAGTTATCTGTCACACATGCAAGCAGATCAAAAAGGGGGGGGGGGAAAGGAGGGAGATCACTGATACATCAGCCTGTAGCCAAAGGGGGGGGGAGGGAAATCACTAATACATCAGCCTGTAACCAAGGCCAGATCCCACCTGGCATTCAGTCCTTTAGGTGATCTGGTCCCAAGGCGAAAGATCCAGAGTGCTTCTCTTTTGTGGATCATTGCTTGTAGGTCCCCACCCCGTCTGGGCAGAAAGACCTTTCTATGCCCTGGAAAGAGAAGCCAGACATATCACCCCCATGTATAGTACGGTAATGTCTAGCCACATTAGAAATACTCTGAGTAGACCATCCTGCTCCCAAATAATGTTCGGAAACACTGGTCCTAAGTGGTCTAGTCATACAACTAACGTATTGAAGGGAGCAGACATGACATGTAACCAGATAAATAACATTTTTTGAGCTACAATTAATAAAATGTTTCATGGTGGCTCTATAACCATTACTCAGAGACTCTACAAAATGGGTCCTAGTGTGCATAGTGCAATAATTGCAAGATGGAATCGCACATTTATATGATCCCTTTACGTTAAGCCAGGTGGAGGAATGCACGTGAGAATCTAACAAACTGGGGGACAAAAAACTACCAAGTGTAGGGGCTCGCCTACTTGTGAAACTAACGCCATCCCGGAGAAAGGGCCGCAATTCATCACCCTCCAAAATGGGTAAATATTTAGTGATAATGCGTTTCACGTCCTGAAATTCAGAACTATTGGTAGTAATGAATGCGGGCCTCCCCTTGGGACCGCGACTCGGGCGTTAACCCTAATTAGTTGATCCCTAGGAATGGAGGCTGCCCGACGCTAACCCTTCTCAATGATCCACTTAGGGTATCCTCTCTCTAGGAGGCGCCTTTCCACCGTTATAAACTCACTTTTTACGGAGGCTTCATCTGAGCAATTCTGGCGCCTGAATAAATTCGCCCACCGGAATTGCCCGGATTGTGTGTGCAGGATGACAACTAGTTGCCTGTAACTTACAGTTACCCGCACAAGACTTCCTGTATGTCCTGGTGCGGACAGCTCTCAAGACTGGGTCACCAACCAAAGTCAGATCAAGATAATCTATAGATAGGGGTTGCCAGACATGAGTAAATTGTAAATTACATTTGTTGTTGTTAAGGCAACTCATAAATTGTTCCACTGAATCTGGATCACCCCTCCAAACCACCAGGATGGCGTCAATTAATCTCCCATACCACGCGACCCGTTCAAGATGGTGCCCTCCACCCCCAAATATGTGGAACTCCTCCCACCAACCCATTTAGAGGTTGGCCAACGAAGGGGAAAATTTAGCCCCCATGGAGGCACCACACCTCTGGAGGTAGAAGACACCACCGAACATAAAATAATTGCAGGTCAGGAGATATTCCGTGGCAGCACAGATGAAGATACACAAATCAGAGGAATACCCTGAATACCTGGCAAGATGGTATTGAAGGGCAGTTAAGGCTAGGTGGTGTGGGATGCAGGAATATAGGGCTCTAACATCAATTGTGTGCCAGCTAAAGCTGTCCTCCCACCTACAGCCCCTGGTTGACATCCTACAAATCCCTAAGCAAGCTCATTTTTCTCTTGGATATATCATAATGGTACATGCTAGGCTGGCTTCAGCATGTAGAATTGTAGTGTTGTGTTGGTGGTATAATGGTTAGGAAAGCAGCCTACAGAGCAGGAGGCCTGGGTTCGATTCCTGGCCAATGTATGTGAGTTGGCTTTTGACATCCTACAAATCCCTAAGCAAGCTCGTTTTTCTCTTGGATATATCATAATGGTACATGCTAGGCTGGCTTCAGCATGTAGTGTTGGTGGTGGTATAGTGGTGAGGAGAGCTGCCTACCAAGCACTAGACCTGTGCACGATTCCCGGCCAATGTATGTAAACTAAATTTTGAAATCCTACAATTCTCTGGAAGACAAGAACCTCCTCCTCCTCAGGAGAAGGGGGAAAAGGACTAAGGGAACAGTCAATAGGTTCTAAGGGCTATTATTTAGCATAAACAAGGTTCCATTGCAATTACTTTAATTTTTCAGCCGGAATCCGGAATTCCGCAAAAATCCGACGGGTTTTCATAGCGACGGAATTAAACGCTGGCGGAATCCGCGAATTTCGGCGGAACGGAATTTGCACTTTTTGATCATCGCTAGCTGCATCTGTGTCCACTGAGCTGCGGTGATGCTGCTGGGGATGTCTTCATCACAGATGTACATTTTAAGAGCTGTTCTTTGCAACAACAGCCGCTCCAACGTCGCCAGAGTGAGTTCCAGTGAGTTGGGACATCGATAATTAGGCGGTGTGATGGCAGGCCCTTTATCTGCTGCAGGTGGGTCAGGGTTAAAGAGGCGGTGTCAGAGCAGTGGAAATGGCACACCACCTTCTGGGCATCTTCCAGCAGCTTGGTCATCCCCAGTTGGGTGTGCAGGAAGCGATGCACCACCAAATTTAGAATGTGGGATATGCTGCAGGGGATGTGCTGGATGTGTCCCTGGTGCAGTGCAGCCACCAGGTTAGCCCCATTATTGGATGACACGTAACCCACTTTAAGGACTCTGGGGATCAGCCACCTCTGCTCCTGCACCCTGAGGGCAGCCAGGATGTGGGCGTCAGTAAGCCTATCCTTCCCCAGGCTGATCAATTTCAGCAGCACTTGGCAGTGGCGAGGCGTTGTGCTGATGCTGCTGAGGCTGGCTTGCTTGCGGGTTGTGGAGGGAATGGGATTAGAGGAGCCTGCTGCATCCCTCCTGATCCCATGTGGTGGCACTGCCAACTTGCCTGCTGCTGTGCCAGCTGCCGCATTATTCTTCCCCCTTCCACCAATGTCACCCAGTGCGCTGTAAAGGACAGATAGTGGCCTGTCCAAAATCAGCTGCTCCATGTGTCCATGGTGATATGAACCCACTCGCCCACGGCGTAGTCTAGCCAACGGGCCATATTTGCCACCACAAACTCGTGCAGTGCTGGGATGGCGGTCCTTGAAAAGTAGTGGTGGCTGGGTATTTCCCACTTTGGGATCCCAAACTGGAGCAGTGTGCGTATATCACTCCCCTCCTGCACCAGGGAGTATGGGCAGTGGCGTATTTTGAGGGGTGCAGGCATGGCTAGTGCCATGGGCGCCATAGCACCCATGGGCGCCATGACTGCTCCGTTCTGTGCTGCCCACTGTCTCTGCTCTGATCAGTGCTGCTGCTGTCCCCGCTGATTTCCTGTCATACGCATCATTAGCGTGCATTGGGTGCAGGGGACGCACCATTTTTACCAGCAGGGAGAGGGGAAGTTGTAACAAGCTGCTACTTGTAAAATTAAATATACTGTTAGATCAGGCTGGAGCCTGATCTACATTTCCCTTCTGCCCAGAAATGTACAGCTTCAGCTCAGTGC
Source organism: Hyperolius riggenbachi (assembly GCF_040937935.1). NCBI lineage: Eukaryota > Metazoa > Chordata > Amphibia > Anura > Hyperoliidae > Hyperolius > Hyperolius riggenbachi. The sequence continues at coordinate 22,892,416 of NC_090648.1, forward strand.
ACTGCTGAACTGATAGCACAGACAGAGGAACTGGAGGAATGTGAGCCCGTCCAGCTCCCCCCTCCCTCGGGAACATGAGGACGCGGGGAGAAGAGGAGAGAGAGAGAGAAACAGACCCACGTGCACGCCGGGAGACAGTGTGACAGAGTGCTGTGAGATGGAGGTGCACTCTGTACACCTTGTATGTGTAGTACTGATGTATGGATCTGTGTGTGAATGGCTGCTTGTATGTGTGTGCTGATGTATGGATCTGTGTGTGAATGGCAGCTTGTATGTGTGTGCTGATGTATGGATCTGTGTGTGAATGGCAGCTTGTAGGTGTGTGCTGATGACGTATGGATCTGTGTGTGAATGGCAGCTTGTATGTGTGTGCTTATGACGTATGGATCTGTGTGTAAATGGCTGCTTGTATGTGTGTACTGTATGTGTGTGCTGATGACATATGGATCTGTGTGTGAATGGCTGCTTGTATGTGTGTGCTGATGACGTATGGATCTGTGTGTGAATGGCTGCTTGTATGTGTAGTACTGATGTATGGATCTGTGTGTGAATGGCTGCTTGTATGTGTAGTACTGATGTATGGATCTGTGTGTGAATGGCTGCTTGTATGTGTGTGCTGATGTATGGATCTGTGTGTGAATAGGGTTGCCAGGTGTCCGGTTTTAGACCGGACAGTCCGGTTTTTGGCCGCTGTGTCCGGTGCAAAAAGGCATGCTAAACCGGACAATTAAGATGTCCGGTTTTATGCCTTTTCCGGCGGCTGTCAGTATTGACAGCCGCCTGTAGCAGGAGGAGAGCAGCGCAGTGGAGGGAAAGCGGTGGGCAGCGGCGGAGAAGGGGGCCATCTCCCCTTCTCTCACCTTAGATGCTTTCCGTCCCTCGCTGTCTCCTCCGATCTGTGTGTGGCTGACTGGCGGTGGCGCTTGGCAGCGGGCGGGACTTACCTTCCGTGTCGCTCCATGCGCCGGCCGGAAGTTCTGGTGCCGCAGCCGCTGCTCTGGTCTGCATCAGACCAGAGTAGTGGCAACTCATCCCGCGTGGCGCCTGCAACGAGACCAGTCACCAGACGGAGGAGACACGGAAGGTAAGTTCCGCCCCTCTGCCAGCCACCGCACACACCGATCGGAGGAGACAGCGAGGGAGGGAGAGGACCCTAAGGTGAGCGAAGGGGGGGAGATGGCCCCCTTCTTCACCGCTCTCCCTCTTCTCTGCGCTGACTGCTTCCCTCCTGGGGGGGGGGGACACCTGCCTACATATACTGGGCCCATATACACCCTGGCTACATATACTGGGCCCATATACACCCTGGCTACATATACTGGGCCCATATACACCCTGGCTAAATATACTGGGCCCATATACACCCTGGCTACATATACTGGGCCCATATACACCCTGGCTACATATACTGGGCCCATATACACCCTGGCTAAATATACTGGGCCCATATACACCCTGGCTACATATACTGGGCCCATATACACCCTGGCTACATATACTGGGCCCATATACACCCTGGCTACATATACTGAGCCCATATACCGCTGGCTATATATACTGGGGACATATTCCCCTGCCTACATATACTGGGGACATATATCTCTGGCTACATATACTGGGCACATATATCCCTGGCTACATATACTGGGGACAACTGGCTGTTTGTCATTATGTGCAGTTACTGGTGAAAAGCTGTCTCTTATTATGTGCATTTACTGGTGAAAAGCTGTCTCTTATTATGTGCATTTACTGGTGAAAAGTGGTCTCTTATGTGCATGTACTGGTGAGGACAGTTAGTGACATGGCTATGTACTCTGTTATGTGCTGCAGAAGATGTCAGTGCGATATAAATACTGTAAAAAAACATTTTTTAAAAAGCCCATTGCTTAGCCCCACTCTACATAAAAGTGCGCTTCTGACTCCGCCCCTAACTCCACCCCCTGTCCGGTTTTCTCCATCAGCCGACCTGGCAACCCTATGTGTGAATGGCAGCTTGTATGTGTGTGCTTATGACGTATGGATCTGTGTGTGAATGGCAGCTTGTAGGTGTGTGCTGATGACGTATGGATCTGTGTGTGAATGGCAGCTTGTATGTGTGTGCTTATGACGTATGGATCTGTGTGTAAATGGCTGCTTGTATGTGTGTACTGTATGTGTGTGCTGATGACATATGGATCTGTGTGTGAATGGCTGCTTGTATGTGTGTGCTGATGTATGGATCTGTGTGTGAATGGCAGCTTGTATGTGTGTGCTGATGTATGGATCTGTGTGTGAATGGCTGCTTGTATGTGTGTGCTGATATATTGATCTATGTGTGGAAATGGCTGCTTGTATGTGTGTGCTGATATATGGATCTGTGTGTGAATGGCTGCTTGTATGTGTGTGCTGATATATGGATCTGTGTGTGAATGGCTGCTTGTATGTGTGTGCTGATATATGGATCTGTGTGTGAATGGCAGCTTGTATGTGTGTGCTGATGACATATGGATCTGTGTGTGAATGGCAGCTTGTATGTGTGTGCTGATGACGTATGGATCTGTGTGTGAATGGCTGCTTGTATGTGTGTGCTGATGATGTATGGATCTGTGTGTGAATGGCAGCTTGTATGTGTGTGCTGATGACGTATGGATCTGTGTGTGAATGGCAGCTTGTATGTGTGTGCTGATGACGTATGGATCTGTGTGTGAATGCAGCTTGTATGTGTGTGCTGATGACGTATAGATCTGTGTGTGAATGGCTGCTTGTATGTGTGTGCTGATGACGTATGGATCTGTGTGTGAATGGCAGCTTGTATGTGTGTGCAGCCCCCCTGCCCGTACAATCCATAACAGAATGGTCAGCATTCGTAAAAATGTTACAGCGGGGGGCGGGGCCGCCAGCCGGGGCATCATTGCCGCACAGCTAATGGAGACAGAGCTGGCTGACAGAGGGAGAGACTCCAGTCCCACCCCTCAGCTCAGGCATCCAACTGCAGCCCAGCTTTTCCTCCTCTCAGCCTCTATCTTACTGTCAGCCGGGCTCCAGCTCCACCCCCTCTCTACAGCACACGAGACACAGACTGAGACTAGTACTACTGGAGAACGAGGTAGCCTGCAGGAAAGTGTAGCTAGCCGTGCCATACAAGTGACAGCAGCCAAAGCAGCCAGTCAAGCCCAGCAATTAATCACCACAGAAAGGTTTGGGCTGACAGTCTCACATTCATTGTCTGTAGTTACTGCCTGTGTACTTTCTCCCAGCCCCCAACTGCAGCTCTGACCCAGGTGCTGCGAGCAGGGGGAACTGTCTTTCCCTCTCTGAGAGTGTCTCTCCTCTCCTTCCTCATCATCCCCCACAATCCCCCCACCTTGCCAGCATTCACTTATCAATTAGGTCTGCCTGGAGACTCTTATGAGCACACAGAATGTAATAATGGGGGAAGGGAGCCTTATGATGTGCACTGATATCCTCCTGCTGACCAGCCATGAATGGGGTCAGTTTAACTCATAAGTTTTACCTCCTCTCCACACTTAAAACACAACTGAAGACTGGGAAATAAAGAGATTCACGTTACCTGGAGCTTCTCCCAGCCCCCTGCAGCCATCCTGTCAAAGATCCTCCGGTCCCCCACCGCAGCTCGGTTTATTCACCGCTGACTTACAAGTCAACGGCCACTATGCCTGCGCAGCTCTGGCCACACACATCCTTATTTGCGCTCCTGTGGCCGGCAGTGTATTGCGCAGGTGCAGTATGAGAAAATCTGTACTGCGTCCGCAAACCAGTACAAACTGCACCTGGCGGGGGACCAGAGGATCGGTTCAGGTATGTGCGGGCACAGGATGCCTGCAGGGGCTAACAGAAGCCCCAGGTAAGTGAATCTCTTTGTTTTTATTCAATCTTCAGGTCTACTTTAAGGTGGCCATACATTTATCCACTTTGTGGCTGATCAACCATCCGACTTGATTATCAAATCGGATGAAAATCAGTGCTGTTAAGAGAATGCGTGAACGATGATGCAACCGATTTCGGGCCGAAATTGGTTGCATGTATTGATCGGACATGATGAAAGATGTCGAGCCGTCGTGGTTGATCAGGTGTACAGCTGTACCCGCGAGCAATATCAGGACGAGCAACTAAACCCCCAGCACTGTCCCCTCTAAAGTCAAATGTGTGCTATTCTTAATGTGTCCGCAGCTGGCTCCATCCACAATCTGCATACATTTGCCTACGTTACTGTGGCAACCACCTGGGGCACGTGTATGCAGATTTCAGACGAAGCCCCCAGCGAACACAGACAGGTTAAGTGTAGTGCAACAGGAAGGGGGCGGGGGCAGCGTCAAGGCGGTGGTTAAGGTATCACAAGGTTGATTCCCAATCGATATCAGCATAAAATCGATCGGGAATTGGCCTGCAGTGCATGGGCAGCCAACTGATCTCTTTCTAATTAGATTGAATTAGAGAGAGATTTGTCTCTTGACTGAATCTGCCCATCATCACCTGATGTATGACTCTACCTTTGGAGTGCTGCCAGATTACGTGTGTTTTGGGGGGAAACTACGGGGATGCTCAAACTTCCCCGGCAGGCCCACTTACACCACTGTCTCTCCTTACATGCATTTACTGAGGAAACGCTGTCTGTCATTATGTGCATTTACTGGTGAAAGGCTGTCTCTCATTACATGCATTTACTGGGTAAACGCTGTCTGTCATTATGTGCATTTACTGGTGAAAGGCTGTCTCTCATTACATGCATTTACTGGGTAAACGCTGTCTGTCATTATGTGCATTTACTGGTGAAAGGCTGTCTCTCATTACATGCATTTACTGGGTAAACGCTGTCTGTCATTACGTGCATTTACTGGTGAAAGGCTGTCTCTCATTACATGCATTTACTGGGTAAACGCTGTCTGTCATTACGTGCATTTACTGGTGAAAGGCTGTCTCTCATTACATGCATTTACTGGGTAAACGCTGTCTGTCATTACGTGCATTTACTGGTGAAAGGCTGTCTCTCATTACATGCATTTACTGGGTAAACGCTGTCTGTCATTACGTGCATTTACTGGGGAAAGGCTGTCTCTCATTACATGCATTTACTGGGTAAACGCTGTCTGTCATTACGTGCATTTACTGTGAAAGGCTGTCTTTCATTACATGCATTTACTGGGTAAACGCTGTCTGTCATTACGTGCATTTACTGGTGAAAGGCTGTCTCTCATTACATGCATTTACTGGGTAAACGCTGTCTGTCATTATGTGCATTTACTGGTGAAAGGCTGTCTCTCATTACATGCATTTACTGGGTAAACGCTGTCTGTCATTACGTGCATTTACTGGTGAAAGGCTGTCTCTCATTACATGCATTTACTGGGTAAACGCTGTCTGTCATTACGTGCATTTACTGGTGAAAGGCTGTCTCTCATTACATGCATTTACTGGGTAAACGCTGTCTGTCATTACGTGCATTTACTGGTGAAAGGCTGTCTCTCATTACATGCATTTACTGGGTAAACGCTGTCTGTCATTACGTGCATTTACTGGTGAAAGGCTGTCTGTCATTACGTGCGTTTACTGATGAAACGCTGTCTGTCATTATGTGCATTTACTGGTGAAACACTGTCATTATGTGCATTTACTGGTGAAAGGCTGTCTGTCATTGCATGCATTTACTGGTGAAACGCTGTCTCTCATTACGTGCATTTACTGGTGAATGGCGGTCTGTCATTACTTGCATTTACTGGTGGAACACTGTCTCTTATGTGCATTTACTGGTGAAACGCTGACTCTCATTACGTGCATTTACTGGTGAAACACGGTCTCTCATCATGTGCATTTAATGGGGAAACGCTGTCTGTGATTATGTGCATTTACTTCATTTTTTTCATGTAACTACATTAGCTGGTATAACTACATTAGTTAGCCCCGCCCACATGACATCACGGCCACGCCCATTTTTCACCGCGGCGCGTAATTTCTCCCATGAGCCCCGCCTGCCAGCCACTGTGCCCCTTTTGAGCCCCCCCAAAAATCTGAAGCTGGAGCCGCCGCTGCTGATGACGTATGGATCTGTGTGTGAATGGCAGCTTGTGTGTGTGTGCTTATGACGTATGGATCTGTGTGTAAATGGCTGCTTGTATGTGTGTGCTGATGTATGGATCTGTGTGTGGAAATGGCTGCTTGTATGCAGTGGCGTAGCTAAGGAGCTGTGGGCCCCGATGCAAGTCTTACAATGGGGCCCCTCAAGCACTCTATACATAACAATTGATACGGCGCACCAAAACCTGCCAATGGTAACTACAGTGTCAGAGGTGCAAGAATGGGATGGGGAACAGCTTGTTAATGATTACCACTATTCAAAGTATCTATAGAAGTGATTAGTATGAGCACAGGACCAATAGAGAGCTAATACTGTAGTTGAGGGAGGGCCCTTCGGGGCCCCTCTGGCCCAAGGGCCCCGATGCGGTCGCTACCGCTGCACCCCCTATTGCTACGCCCCTGCTTGTATGTGTGTGCTGATGTATGGATCTGTGTGTGAATGGCTGCTTGTATGTGTGTGCTGTTGTATGGATCTGTGTGTGAATGGCTGCTTGTATGTGTGTGCTGATGCATGGATCCGTGTGTGAATGGCAGCTTGTGTGTGTGTGCTGATGACTTATGAATCTGTGTGTGGAAACGGCTGCTTGTATGTGTGGGCTGGTGTGTGTGTGTGTGTGTGTGTGTGTGTGTGTGTGCTGGTGTGTGCTGGTGTGTGTGTTGGTGTGTGTGTGTGTGTGTGTGTGTGTGTGTGTGTGCTGGTGTGTGTGCTGGTGTGTGTGCTGGTGTGTGTGCTGGTGTGTGTGTTGGTGTGTGTTGGTGTGTTGGTGTGTGTTGGTGTGTGTTGGTGTGTGTGTGTGTGTGTGTGTGTGTGTGTGTGTGTGTGTGTGTGTGTGTGTGTGTGTGTGTGTGTGTGTGTGTGTGCGGGCACTTATTATGAAAGTAAAATACCTAACCTATCTAAGCTAGTAGTAGGCTAAGGCTACCTAGGCTAGTAGACCTAGCATGCACACAGACCTAACACTAGCCTAGCACAGTATGCAGTATATACACCACACTAGTTGACTGAACTACAGTGTTTCCAACCTTTCACGTTATTTTTTACTGACAAATACCTAAAAATTTACTGACAAAAGATTGTTTTTACTGACGAAAAATGGGCGTGGTCACACAACAAAATGTGGGTGTGGTCATGGGTGGGGCCAAATATACATGATTTTAGTAGTGCTGTAAAAGCTCTGCCGGGGAAGTTTGAGCTCTGCCATAGTGTTTCCCCCCTTCCCCCAAAATACATGAAATCTTACAGCATTTCACCAAAAATCCACGTAAAAATACAGATAATATGGCAGTGGTTCCCTAAAAATAGATGTAATCTGGCAGCAGCGATTCCCCCAACATACACATAATTTGGCAATAGTTCCCCAAAATACACTTAATCTGACAGCAGTGGTTCCCCAAAAATAGGTAGCCCCAGGTCTATAGGTGTCCCCAGAACAGGTAGCCTGGGGTAGAGATGTCTCCAGAACAGGTAGCCAGGGGTATATGTGCCCAGTACATGTAGGCAGGGGTATATGTAGCCAGGGGTATATGTGCCCAGTATATGTAGCCAGGAGTATATGTGCCCAGTATATGTAGGCAGGGGTATATGTCCCCAGTATATGTAGCCAGGGGTATATGTGCCCAGTATATGTAGCCACTATTGTAATCAAAAAGTCTGTACAGCGCTCACTCCCTTCACAATGCACCAACATACATCTTCTATAGGTAGTCTTTAAATGAGAAATGTCTCTAGTTTCTGGTATTAATAAACACTCTCACAGCGGGTCTCCAATAGATCTCAGTAGCTTGCTTCAGTAGTTCCTCAGAGAAATTCATAAACATATATAGTGTGAGCCTGTCACAACCAATTTCCCAGTATTCATGCAAATGTGTTTCCCTTTATGGGCACTCTGCACCCTGTGCTCTCGTGCTGTACTACCACCAAATCATGCAATGAATACTAGCCGCTCACCAGATGGTTTGCTGACCACGCAGGGACCAGCACTCAGCGCTTTTTTCTTTCCAGACTTGAAGATACTTGCCAGCAGCGTTAATAAACACCTATGGGACTAATACACAGCTCCCGTAGCATAATACTGTTTGATGCTTTTAATAAAAGATTAAGATTACACTCACATTTAAAACAAAGGTATGCACATATATAAAAACCTCCTGGACATCCTCACCGCTGCTCTGTTAGCGTCTTCCTGTCTGCCGCTTGAGGCCACGCCCTACCGGTTTCGTCAAATGACTCATCAGGGGCTTTGTTAGGGTGCACTAACGATTATATGTGTGGCACAAAAAGTACAATTCATATACAGGTTCACGCTATGTCAAGTTGCATGTTTTTTGAGGTACAAGTGGAATCAAGGAAGTGAACATCAGGAAGAGGATTACAGGAACTGGTTCATCCCTTATGTGCATTTAGCTGATCTGTGATAAGTCAGCCTTTCAACATTGGTGAGAGTGTTTATTTATACCAGAAACTAGAGACATTTTTCATTTAAAGACTAGCTATAGAAGATGTATGTTGGTACATTGTGAAGGGAGTGAGCGCTGTACAGACTTTTTGATTACAATTTAACATAGGGGAATAGCTACCCCCATTCAGTACAGCGATCCACCTCTTACGACTTGCATTGGGCTGGAGTATAACCCAGAGATTGAACTGTTAAGGAGCGCCGACACCACTGTTTTGAAACATTATATGTAGCCACGCGCCAGAGGTATATGTCCCCAGTATATGTAGGCAGGGATATATGTCCCCAGTATATGTAGGCAGGGGTATATGTCCCCAGTATATGTAGACAGGAGTATATGTGCCCAGTATATGTAGCCACGGGTATATGTGCCCAGTATATGTAGCCAGGGGTATATGTGCCCAGTAGATGTAGCCAGGGGTATATGTGCCCAGTATATGTAGTCAGGGGTATATGTGCCCAGTATATGTAGCCACTAGCCAGGGATATATGTGCCCAGTATATGTAGCCAGGGATATATGTCCCCAGTATATGTAACCAGAGGTATATGTGCCCAGTATATGTGGCCAGGGGTATATGTGCCTAGTATATGTAGCCACTAGCCAGGGGTATATGTGCCCAGTATAAGTAGCCAGAGGTATATGTCCCCAATATATGTAGCCAGGGGTATATGTGCCCAGTATATGTAGTCAGGGGTATATGTGCCCAGTATATGTAGCCACTAGCCAGAGGTATAAGTCCCCAGTACATGTAGGCAGGGGTATATGTCCCCAGAATAGGTAGCCAGGTGTCGCCCCAACAGGAGGGGAGTAGGGCAGAGAAGAGGGAGAGCTGTAAGGACAGCGGCGATGGGAGACCATCTCCCCCCTCCTTCCCTCACCTTGGGGCTCTCCCTCCCTTGCTCTCCCTTCCAGTACTAAGTGTTGTGCAGTGGCTGGCAGCGGGCAGAACTTACCTCGATCTCGCCAGAACTTCCTTCCGCTTGGAGTGAGACAGAGGTAAGTTCCGCCCACTGCCAGCCACCGCACAACACTCTGTTCTGGAGGGGAGAGGGAGGGAGGGAGAGCCCCAAGGTGAGGAAAGGGGGGGGGGAGACGTCCGCCCTTCCCCACCGCTGATCCCACAGCTCTACCTCTTCTCTGCTCTGCTCCCCTCCTGCTCACAGTGCGGCCGATTGCCCGCCCTTACGGACGCTGCTGAATTCCTTATGGAATTCACGGGCAGCTACATTTGTAACAAAATTTACGGTATGCCTGTAAATTTACGGGCGGTTGGCAACACTGCTGAACTATAACAATCAAATCTCCAGCTATCTATAAATCAATATAATACATGTGTGTAGAATGTGTGTGGGATGTAAAACGCTCTGTTTTCACAGTGAGAAAGCACTTGCTAGACATGCAGCAGCACTGGAGATGCTCTCAGTACCGCACAGTCACACAGCAAGGACAGGCTACGCAACATGGCCGCCGCCTTATATAGAGGAGGGGAGGGCCAGGCTCCCTTCCTCTGATTGGTTGCTAGGGCTTCGGCTGGGGGCCTTCTGATTGGCCCAATGATGTCATCCCCTGGATAGCAAAGCCAAATTCATGGTCACGGGTTAACACCCGTGATCACGGCCGAATTCGAGAGGCGATATTCTGGAAATTTGACTACGAATTTGGGAGCAGTATCGCTATTCGAATTCGAGTTCGGCAATCATGAAAATCTACCCGTGATCACGGGTAAATTAGAATTTGCAAATTTTGAGAGCAACCCTGCTGACCACCCCCTCCCCTGGTGGTGCCTATACCTAAGACCCCCCTGGTGGTGCCTAACCCTAAGACTTCCCTGGATATACCTAAACCAAAGACCCACTTGGTGCTGCCTAACCCTAAGGTGATGCCTGACTCTAAGACCCCCCCCCCAATGGTGGTGCCTAACCCTAAGATCCCCCAGGTGGTGCTTAACCCTTAAACCCCCTTTCCTGATGCCCTTTCAAATATTGAAACAATAACATATGTAATCAGGTAAAATGTGTACATACAAATGAAATAATATGACAAAAACTATAATGTTACAAGTTTCAAAACCATAACATCAAACCCAAATCATCCACCAGCAACCGGTGCCCTTTCTTCCAGCTTCCCATGTATCTATGCTCCTTGTAATTGTGTGTTGTGTACTATGTACAGTGCAACAGAAAAAGTTGGTGATGATATATTGATAAATAGTAATAATAATAAATGACATCCATAGAACGTATGGTATCTATACTGTGTTAGGCCTTACTTGGTATAAAGTTCACAAGGTATTCCCACCACTGTCGTAGGGTGGAGTCTCCAAACATGTAGACTATCTTCCCAGAAAGACATTTGGCTGCTCTGGTTGGCTCGTCAAAATGTTGGTTTGAACAGGTCAGCGACTGCCAGGCATCTTGGTAATAATATCCTGAAGGATCTGGGTTCTTTAATCCAGAGACACATTTGATATGTTTAACTAAATTATGAGAAAATAAGAAAAATGACCAGCAACGTTATCATCATCATCCATGATCATCATTTGCATTACGTGATACATGGCATAATAAATCATCAAAAGTTTCAACAAATTCACATCAAGAGATTGTTTCAATGTATGGACCAGTCATGGTTGTTGTGGCTATGTCCCTATGGATTTAGCAATTACCGTATTTTTCGCCGTATAAGACGCACTTTTTCTCCCCAAAAAATGGGGGGAAAAGTCCCTGCGTCTTATACGGCAAAGGCAGGGAATTCCCGACTTATAAACGCCCGCCGATACGGACCGCGACCCGCCGCCACGTCGGGAATTCCCTGCCTGTGTGGCTGCACCCGACCGTTGCCTCTGCCCGCTCCCCATGCCTGTAATGTGTCGGCGGGTGTAATAAGTTCCCTCCCGTTGTGTGGCTGATCTCTGCGTGCCCCCGCTAGTGTATAATATGCCTGCTCCCCCACCTGCCTTATCTCCCTCCCCCATGTGGTTGCTGGCCCCCCCGGGTGTTAATCTTCAGCGGCTTACCTCTCCGCCATGCCCGCGAGGATTGGAGACCTTCTTCACAGCCGCGCATCTCGCTCTAGTGATCGGCATGTGGCGATTGTGTCATTATCACATGCCGATCACTAGAGCGAGATGCGCGGCTGTGAAGAAGGTCTCCAATCCTCGCGGGCATGGCGGAGAGGTAAGCCGCTGCAGATTAACACCCGGGGGGGCCAGCAACCACATGGGGGAGGGAGATAAGGCAGGCGGGGGAGCTGGCATATTATACACTAGCGGGGGCACGCAGAGATCAGCCACACAACGGGAGGGAACTTATTACACCCGCCGACACATTACAGGCATGGGGAGTGGGCAGAGGCAACGGTCGGGTGCAGCCACAATTTACACACATGCGGGGGACACAGGCACATGGGGCAGGCATGAGGGACACAGAGGACACGGCAGGCATGGGTGACACGGGACACATGGGGGACACAGGCACATGAGGGACACATGAGGCATGCATAGGTGACACATGGGGACACAGGCACATGGGGCAGTCATGAGGGACACAGAGGACACGGCAGGCATGGGTGACACAGAGGACACATGGGTGACACAGAGGACACATAGGTGACACAGAGGACACATGGGTGACACAGAGGACACACGGGGGACACAAGCACATGGGGTAGGCATGAGGGACACACAGAGGACACAGTGGACATGCATGGTTGCCACAGAGGACACATGAGACAGGTATGGGGGACACAGACAACACATAGGGCAAGCATATAGGGCAGGCATGAGTGACACAGGGCACATAGAGCATGTATGAGGGACACACAGATGACACATGGGGCATGCATGGGTGACACATGGGGCAGGTATGGGGGACACAGAGGACACATAGGGCATGCATGGGGGACACATAGGGCAGGCATGGGTGACACATGGGGCAGGTATGGGGGACACAGAGGACACATAGGGCATGCATGGGGGACACATAGGGCAGGCATGGGTGACACATGGGGCAGGTATGGGGACACAGAGGACACATAGGGCATGCATGGGGGACACATAGGGCAGGCATGGGTGACACATGGGGCATGTATGAGGGACACAGAGGACACATGGGGCAGGTATTGAGGACACATGAGGAGACAATGGGACACAGGAGGACAACATTTGAGGGGTAACATGTACAAGACGCTCCTGGAATATGGACGCACCAGGTTTAGTATATATATCTTTTTTTTTCTCTGGTTTTTGCCCTCTAAACCTGGGTGTGTCTTATATTCCGGAGCGTCTTATACGGCGCGAAATACGGTACTTTATCACTACCAATTGACCCTAACTTATATCAACTGAATATGTTCTCTTTCTTTCTTACTTTCTTTTTTTATTTTTTTTTTCAAAAACTATATTTCCCCCCCGCCCCCCCAAAAAAAGAGAGAAATATTTCTCAGGTTTTCCCTACTATAGATTTAATATTAACCTCCTTAGCGGTATACCCGACACTGTGTCGGGCATACCGCTCTCTGGCCCCAGGAGTCCTCTATAGTGAAATAATTTTCTCACATGGCTCTAAACCCTTTAGCTAGCACTAGGCTAGCTAGCAAAGGTGTCAGGCACCCCCGGATCCTCCCCCCCCCCGATCCCCCTGTTTATACATTACCCAGCCTGGATCCAGCGATCACGCAGCCTCCTGGCACAGCTCCGGTCTCTCTATGGGGAGGATCGGGTTTGCACATGATTTCATGACGTCGGCGACATCATGACATCATGTGCGATCCTCCCCATAGTGAAGACCAGAGCTGTCCGGGGAGGCTGCGCCGATCGCTGGATCCAGGCTGGGTAATGTATATATTGGGGGAGCGGCGGGGAGCGGGGGGTGCCGGACACCTTTACTAGCTAGCCTAGTGCTAGCTGAAGGGTTTATGGCCATGTGAAATTATTTTATTATCAGGGCAAAAAGTAACAAAACCTCCTGAGCGGCGTAATGCTCAGGAGGTTAAGAGTTGTTGTAGAGAAAGACTACAAATGGTATGAGGCTATTTATTCTGTCTAACACAAAACTCAAAGTATGTTGCTGCTGGTACAATGTATGTTGACAATATCTTATTTTGCAGTTAAACCCTATTTTTGAAAAGGTTTTCTTTTTTTTTTTCAGCTATGACAATATTTAACCATACTGAGACCACATAATTCCATTAGGCGGTGGCATAGTTTCTCTGCACGGCTTATGGTGTCATCTCGCAAGAGGCGGGATTTGACAGGAGCTCACACAAGCGCGTTCTCCCGTCAAACACAGCGGGGCACAGCGATCAGCCTGCCAGCTGCTGATCAGTGCAGGCAGGCTGCTTTTTCTATTTATATGCCTAAATGTATTTATATAGTGCTGACATCTAAAGCAGCACTGCATAGCAATGTTGCTCGGATACCTCATTATCCTATTCGAATTTGGTCGAATTCGGATAGTAAACTATCCGAATTCACTCGAAGTTTGATATTCGAGTTAATCGAATATCCGATTCGACCTCGGATATCCGACGTCACTATCCGAGTCTGTATTCAAGTAAAATATTCGAGCTGGCCTTAAATAGCTTTTAAAACTTGTATTGGAGGTCAATGATGCATGAAACCACCTTTTTTATGAAGAACATCAAGTGATTATGTGGTGATGTAGTAGTTATAAAAAAGGTATCAAAAATAGTAAATTAACTGCATGGAAAATGTTGGCATGAGAAGGTGTGTCCAAAATGGTTGTTGGAAGTCTTAATTTACTTCTTCTTCTTCTTCTTCTAAAAAAAAAAATATTTTTTCAAATTGATGCAGGCAGGAGGCAGCTATTTTTGAGCGTAATAGCTGGTGGCGCATGGGCAGCAGCACCTTGTAATGTGTTCCCTGGCAGTGGAGAGGAGACACAGACAGCAGGAGGAAATATAACAGCAGGCAGCGTGAAGAGCATAAGTGTGTGGCAGACTGGCATTTGGCAGCAGGCAGGAGGGCAGGCAGCGAGACATAGTAGGCCCTGGGTCCTAGCGGTGGTTCCAGGGCCATAAATGAACAGCATGACGTTCCAGACAGCGGTCGTGAAGCCCACATTGTGTCCAATACACAATTGGGACAGCACAGTTTTCAACCCGGACACCTCTAAATTAATTACAATTTTTTTTTGCAAAATAATGCAGCTTTTGTTGAGCGTAATAGCTGGTGGCGCATGGGCAGCAGCACCTTGTAATGTGTTCCCTGGCAGTGGAAACACACAGACAGCAGGAAGAAATACAGCAGCAGCAGCAGGTGTAATGTGTGTGTGCGCCACTTCATGTCCCCCTCTCGCCGACAACAAGGGCCAGGAATTCGCCTTCCAACCAAGCCTGGTTCATTTTGAGAAACGTCAGTCTGTCCACAAACTTGTGACACAGACGAGATCGCTTCTCAGTGATGACTCCACCGGCAGCACTGAAGCAACGCTCTGACAGTACGCTGGAAGGGGGGCAGGAGAGCACATCCAGGGCGTACTGTGCAAGCTCGCTCCAGATCGGCAGGTGCTTGACCCAATACTCTATGGGATCAACAGGGGCCACGCTGTCAAGCCCGCTGAAGGACCCCATGTAGTCAGCCACCATGCGGGTCAAGCGCTGTCTGTGACTGGAGGAGAAGGATGCTGCTGCAGGCACCTCCTCTCTAGTTCCTGGCAGCTCTACACTCATGTAGAGCTCGTTGGTCAGAGACAGCAGGTCTGTGGTGCGTGTGCGCTTTCTTCTGGTGGATGCAGGCACATGCTGCTGCCTCTGTGCTGGCTGGACAGTGGGGGTGGATGGCTCAGGGAAGGCTTCCTGCAAGCGCTCAACAAGGGACAGCTGCAAATCCCTAATTTGTTGCGCACGGTCTCCTCCTGCAGGCAGGAACTGGCTGAGTTTTCCCTTCAGACGTGGGTCCAGCATCATGCAGATCCAGATGTCCTCCCTCTTCTTCATCTGGATGACCCTTGGGTCCTTGCGCAGGCACCTCAGCATGTGCCCTGCCATTGGGAAGAGTCTGGCCACGTCTGCTGGCACATCATTGGCAGTCCCAGAGCTGACAGTGCTGTTCTCCTCTTCCTCTGCCCCCTCCACCTCATCCTCTCTCCACCCCCACACCAGTCCAGCTGCGCTCTGCTGCTCCCCCTCATCAGCAGCAAGGTCAGGGACCTCCACCAACTCCAAGCCCTAATCCTCAGAGGTGGCCTGTGAAGCTGCCTGCACCTCCTGCTGGTCCAAGGCTGCCACTCCCTCTTCCAGCAGTGCATACAGGGCCCTGTCCAGCACACACACCAAGGGAACCCACTTGCACACCATTGCATGGTCCCTGCTCACCATGTTGGTGGCCTGCAGGAAGGGTGCCAGGACTGAGCACACCTGCTGCATGGGCCCCCAGTCCTCCGTGGAGATGATGGACGGGAGGTTGGTGGCGGCATGCCCAGTTGCAGTGAGGGAGGCAACTGTTGCTCGTGCAACGTACTGGCTGACAGCCTGCCTCTGTTCAACCAGACGCTCCAACATCGCCAGAGTGGAGTTCCAGCGAGTTGGAACATCGAGCATGAGCCGGTGCTGTGGCAGGTGCAGCTCCTTCTGCACCTCTTCCAGGCTCGCCACGGCTGCAGGCGAGTGCCGGAAATGACGCACAACCTTCCTTGCCGCCTCAAGGAGTCGGTCCATCCCCTGGTAGGTCCGCAGGAACTTTTGGACAAACAGGTTTAAGACGTGCGCCAGGCAGGGGATGTGGGTCAGGTCTCCCTTTTTGATGGCAGCAACAAGGTTTGCCCCATTGTCGGACACCACCTCTCTGACTCTGAGGCCTCTGGGGGTCAGCCAATTCCTCTCCTGCTCTCGGAGTTTGGCCAGGATGTGGTTCGCCGTCAGTTTGGTCTTCCCCAGGCTGACCAATTCCAGCAGCGCTTAGCAGTGGCGGGGCTTCACGCTGCTGCTGAGGTGGGGGGTTTGGGCTGGTGTGCCGGAGGATGGAAGCGGATCAGAGGAACCTGCTGCTGCTCCACTGACCCTGCATGGTGGCACCACCCACTGCGTTGTTGGTGCTGCTGCTCTGACAGTGCCCGATGCTGCTCCCCCCTCCTCACCCCCTTCCACCAAGCTGACCCAATGCGCGGTGAAGGACAGATAGCGGCCTGTCCCAAACCGGCTGCTCCACGAGTCCATGGTGACGTGGACCCGTTGACCCACCGCGTGATCCAGCCCTCTCCCGAAATTGGCCATCACAGAGCGGTGAAATGCAGGGATGGCCGTGTGTGCGAAATAATGTCGGCTGGGGATTGGCCAATTGGGGCTGCACACATCAGGAGCGCACGCATGTCGCTCCCCTCCTGCACAAGGGAATAAGGCAGGAGTTGGGAGCACATGGCCCGTGCCAGCAAGCTGTTCAGCTGACACACGCGACGGCTGCTGGGAGGCAGAACCCTTACCACCCCCTGGAAGGTGTCGCTGAGCAGGGTCTGGCGACGCCTTTTGCTGGCACGGGAATCAGTGGAGGGAGTAGAGGAGGCCACTGAGGACTGGCTGCCAGAACAGGCCTCAGTGTTGGCGGCAGGAGTTGCAGAGGGAGGAGGAGCAGTGCGTTGCTGACGCACTCCTGCTGGTGCTGCTGGAGGAGGTGGAGGAGGGTGGCTGGCTGCTGCCGACGGCTTCGCAGTGCCACTGCCACTGCCAGCTTCCTTCAACTTCACGAACTCCTCATGCTCATGAAAGTGTTTCCCTGCAAGATGGTTGACCAGAGAGGTGGTGCCAAACGCAGAGGGCTCCTTCCCTCTGCTGAGCTGCTTGCGGCACTGGTTGCAGGTGGCATACTTGCACTCCACATATGGCAGGGTGAAAAAATTCCATATTGGGGAGATGAAGTTGCCCCTTCGGCTGGAAGGTGGTGCTGCTGCCGCCGCTGGTCTCCCTGTGGTGGTTGGGGGGGGGGGGTTTCTTGGTGCGGCTGGTGGTGGCATTGGCAGAACTCATCTCTGGATCAGCACGCTGCGTGGCCTGCATACCACGCCCACTTGTGATCCTGCCCATGCCTGCGATGCTGATCCTTCTAGCAAGGCCCACAGATGCATCCTCCTCCTCAGAGCTGATGACATCCCCACTCCCAGGACCTGGCACCCAGTCTCTGTCCTTCACCCTGTCATCATCACCCCCCCCCCCCCCCCTTACGCAAACATGTCCTGCTGGGATCCCCCAAACTCCCCTTCTGCATGCATGGGCGGATGGACAGTCACCACTGTCTGACTGTCCAAAGCATCATCCCCCAAAGTGCCCATGAGCATTAGTTCCTCCTCCAATTCTGCCGCAACAGCACTCCATAGCCCCGCTGTGCTTGGGGATAAGAAGGTGCTGAGTGACAGGGTGCTGGTGTTGCCCGCTGGGGCAGGAGAACTGCACTCCTCCTCCTCCCCCCAGGCAGTGCTGGGCAGCTGCTGCTGCTCTTGCGAACAGGAGTGGTGGAGGACTCAGTTCCAGAGCTAATGGTGGCCTGCTCATCCACCATCAGTTCCACCACAGCGTCTGCATCCTTCTCCTTAATAGGACGGCTACGACCTGGCAGTGGGAGGAACATCTGCGCCACACGCTGCTGCTGCTGCTGTGTCTCTGCAGCGTGACTCCCAGATGTTGGGCGGCCAAGGCGTCCACGGCCAGTGGCTAATGGCGGAATAGCCACTGGTGCAGACGCAGAACTGCGCATGGTGGTGGTGGCGCGGCTGCCACGCCCACGACCTGTTCTCTTGGCGATGCCTTTGCTGTCCTTGCTGCCCCTGCCCAACCCGCGGCTGCCAGTGCCAGACATCGTATATTTTTAATATTATACAAATGAAAAAAAAAAACTTATGTATGTAAAGGCGGGTGGGACAAGTGGGGTACTTTAATGGGGTGGGACTGGTGGTGGGTGTGTGAGGTGACAGACAGGTGTACTCTACAGCAGAGATCGGTGTAGCACTAATGAGAGACTGCGCACTGCGCACACAAAGACCCTAGCTGACGCTGACTGACAGTGTCCCTATACACAGACTACAGTACAGTACAAGTCAGCAAACATACGCATACACAATAGAAGTCATAGAAAAAAATAGGATGGGTGTAGCACTAACGAGAGGGTGTGGACAGCGCAGACGTGCACTGCGCACACAAAGACCCTAGCTGACGCTGACTGACGGTGTCCCTATACACAGACTACAGTACAATTCAGCGAATACACAATAGAAGTAATATATAAACAATAGGACGGGCATAACACTAATGAGAGGGTGCGGACAGCGCAGATGTGCACTGCGCACACAAAGACCCTAGGTAACACGTGACAGACGGTCCCTATACACAGACTAGAGTACAGTACACTACAGTACTACTAACTAAACAATAGAATAATCTAGCTAAATAATAGAACAGGTGTGACTAGATTACAGAGAGCAGATACAGCAGGACAGGTATAGCAGTAAAGCTGGGCCTTGCTAACTACAAAATAGTACAATAATCTATCTAACACAGAATTAGTAGTACAGGAGTAGAGTAGGACAGGTGAGAGCACAGGTAAGGTAGAGACTAGAGCACAGAGCAGGGCAGGCTGCCTTGCCTAGGCACAGGGACTAGCTGCTGGCTGCAGCAGCACCAGTGACAGACTGTCTCCCTCCCTAGTCCCTAGTAATCACACAAACTAAACTGCCTAAAATACAATCTATCTACAATACAAAGCAATACAGTTCAATATCAAGTGTTGGAGTGTAAAAACGCTTGGTTTAGAACAATAGAAATGCACTTGCACACAGACAAAAAGCACTGGAGCAGTCTCTCAGTATAATCAGTCAGTAAGTCGCAAGCAGGACGAGTGAGGCAAGATGGCGTCCGCTATTTATAGAGGGGGGCTTGGCCAGGCTCCCCCTCTGTGATTGGCTGCAGTCAGAGGGCTGGGAGCCCTCTGATTCGCTTGTGAGGACTCGAGGTGACGTCTGTCATGACGCTATCCGAGCTGATGACGCTATCCGAGCTCGGATAGCTAGGATATCTCCGTATAGCTGCTTGCTTTCCGAGTGCGCTCGGATAGCACAGCCCGGATAGCTAATACTAATCAAGCTCGGTATTCGAGCTCGAATAGTGAAAAAAGAGCTAAGATATCCGAGTATCTCGGATATCCTAGCTCTGATGATAACTGTTCCTCAGAGGCACTCACAATCTAATCCCTATCATAGGGCATATGTTTATGTATCTATTGTGTAGTGTATGTAACGTAGTCTAGGGCCAATTTTTTATTTGGGGGGGGGGGGGGGCGGGGGAATTGTTATTTACAGAGGTAAGGAGGTTGGTCAGCACACCAGCTTCATCCATAAGCGAAGTTTAATCAATCACATGTCAACACGTAAGTTAACAATTGTTTCGGGGCCACAAGGGGTCCCCTTCATCAGAACAGTGCAGACAAACAGTGTAATAAAAAGTTGCACCAAATATATACACCAAGTGATATCATGGTGTGATATGGATTGAGGTATTTACAGTGATCATGCCCATACATTTAAGTATGTCCCATGTAACCCATCCCCCTATGCTATGACTATTGCGTATAGGTACTTGCTGGAACTATGATTATTGAACTGGGGGACAGAAATGCAATGTTTACATTGAGATGAGGGAGGGTTGTACCTGATTGGGGGTGGCTCTGCTTTATCACTTGGTGTATATATTTGGTGCAACTTTTTATTACACTGTTTGTCTGCACTGTTCTGATGAAGGGGACCCCTTGTGGCCCCGAAACAATTGTTAACTTACGTGTTGACATGTGATTGATTAAACTTTGCTTATGGATGAAGCTGGTGTGCTGACCAACCTCCTTACCTCTGTGATATTACGCTGGATGTCGCTTAGCATCCTTGGTCATGCACCCGAAACTACTATTGGGATAAATGTGCCTCTCCGCATCCTTTCTACGTATTGGAATTGTTATTTATTCTTGTTTTGTTTAAATATTTTTTTTTTATTAATAAAAAAATAAAAAATTGCAGCAGCAATCAAATACCACCAAAAGAAAGCTCTATTAGTGGGAAGAAAAGGAGGTAAAATTCATTTGGGTGGTAAGTTGTGTGACGGAGCAATAAACCATTAAAGTTGTGACGTGCCAAATTGTAAAAAATGGCCTGGTCACTGGGGGGGGGGGGGGGGGGGGGGGGGTATAAACCTCTGGTCCTCCTCAAGCGGTTAAAGCACTTTTTAAAGTAAAATAAGGGAGAAAGGTTTACTAACCATTTGAGGAGCACAGGCTTACACCCCCGAGTGACTAGGCCATTTTTTACAATTCTGCATACTGCAGCTTTATGGCCCAGTGCACACCAAAACCGCTAGCAGATCGTCAAAACGCTAGTGGTTTGGGGAGCAGAGAGCAGATATTTGGCCGGGTGCACACCAAGCGGATTTTGTATGCGATCCACCAGCCGCATCAGCCAGTGAAAATGCTTGGCTAATGTATTTCAATGTGTGGTGCACACCGGCGGTTTGAGGTTTTTTAGCAAACCCCAACGTGCAGCAGGAGGCGCGTTTGCGGCTTGGCAAAAACCTCAAACCGCCGGTGTGCACTGTCCCATTGCAATACATTAGCCAAGCATTTTTCCAGGCGGATCGCTCCAAAAACCGCTCGGTGTGCACTGGGCCTAACAGATTGCTGCACGGCAATACAACTCAGCATAAAAATTAATCCTCCCTCCTTTTGTTGCTGCCAACAGAGCTTTCTATTGGTGGCATCTTATTGCTGCTGTGACCTTTTTTTTTCAATTAATTTTTATTGTAAATATATTTTATTAAATGGTTTGTTTTTCTTTAAAATTCCCCCCGCTCTCCCCGATAGCCAATCACACGAGATCTTTGTAACAGCCTGCCGCTCGCGGGCGGGCAACCACGCTGATCGCAGCAGCCTTCTGTGTCCCCTTGCAGGGAATGGGCTCTAAGCGAGCGCTCATTCCCTGCTAGTATCACAATGAGCGAGATGACGCAATTCCGCATTAGGCAGTCCAGGGGGAGCCACTCTGCGGCTGCAATCCTGCGTTAGGCGGTCGTAGAGTGGTTAAGCAGACTATTTGGATATTTTATTACTTCAGGAAGAGGGTGTGGTCAAAAAAGTGAGCCTTTTTATTGCATTATTCCATGTTTTCATCCAATTGCATTCCCATTATTTAAAGGGAACCAGAGATGAACGATTCACACAAAATAAACATATAAGTTGATAGCTTGTAAAGAATAAATGCTCTACCCGATAATTTCGCCACTCTGGTGTGCCTTTTTGAGTGTTTTTTATCCATTATTGCTTCAGGAAATATCCAATATGGCCGCCGGCTCATATCTCTTCTGCTTCCAGGTTATAAACTGTTCTAGATGTGATGTCTATAGACTATAGACAAGCAGGGCTGCAGCA
Organism: Hyperolius riggenbachi; assembly: GCF_040937935.1. NCBI lineage: Eukaryota > Metazoa > Chordata > Amphibia > Anura > Hyperoliidae > Hyperolius > Hyperolius riggenbachi. Next base: position 22,914,354 of record NC_090648.1, read on the forward strand.
GGCTTTCATCTGTCTGCTTTCAACTTTATTGTTCGGGTATGCTGTGTGGCTGCCTGTAGGAAGTGTCTCTCATAGAAATGAAACTGCATACAGTAGATAATGACAGGCTGCACACTGCACACAGATACACTGTTTCAGAGCTTCTTTCTCACAGCAGCAGCCCCTCCCATGTCAACAGCTCTGAGTATAAAATCTGAGCCAGGAGGAGGAAGGCTTGGGCTTGAAAAGACTCCACAGAAGAGTGACTCAGCTATAATGATTCCAGGTCAAACCTCGACTGACTAGTCGGTGGATTCATATCACAGTTGATAACAGATAGATTAGACTGAGAAGAATAAAACTAAAAGCAGGGTAGGTGTTTACTGTCATGTTCCCACTGATAAATGTAATAAAATACATGAGGGTGCTTCATCTCTGGTTCTCTTTAACACCCGTATTTTAACACCTTGTCAATAAAATGCCTTTTAAACCCCCAACATGCAAGAAAATACACCATTTTTATAGTACTGTTTCCACTTCTTTTGACATTTTTTTAATTGTGAAATGCTGAAAAGTTATTTTAAAGAGAACATGAGAAATGATCACTTAGGAGAAAGCTTAGGAGAAAAGGGTATTGCATATGTGCCCATGTGTCTCCCTTTTAGTTGTCCTTATTAAAGTGTCGGGCCAATATATTACCCCCTATAGTGCATTTCTTATAATGCTCAACCTCTATGCTGTGTGTGCCCCTTAAAGAGACACTGAAGCGAAAAAAATATATGATATAATGAATTGGTTGTGTACTATGAATAATTACTAGAAGATTAGCAACAAAGAAAATATTCTCATATTTTTATTTTCAGGTATATAGTGTTCTTTCTAACATTGCATCATTCTCTAACATGTGCAGATTAGACAACACTCAGCATTCAAAATGAGTCTTTCAGAGCAGTCTGTGAACTAATGACCTCTCCTCTGGCAGAGAAAAAGTAAATAGTTCACTTACAGTTGAGATAATAAAAGTCAGAAAACAGCCCTCTCCACCACTTTGAAAGTCGTAGAGCTTAATGGCTTTTTTGCATAGAGATAACAACAGGAGTTTCTTAACTCTTCCTGTACTGGAAACAATTAGACTGATATGTCTGCTCCTAATGTTTTATTTCTTAACTGTGCTACACATACAAATCATAATATCATCATTTATTTATTTTTTTCGCTTCAGTGTCTCTTTAAATAGAGATGTCGTGAACATATAATTTTCTGTTTGCAAACGGTGAATTTGAACTGCCATAGACTTCAATGGGCAGGCAAATTTTAAAACATACAAAGACTGTTTCAGGCCACAAAAGTGATGAAACATGTATTTCAAAGGCTCTAATACCTAAACTGTGGCATGCCAGAGAGGGATCCATGCCAAAAGTGCCAACAAAAATTACAGAGTTGACGCAAAGTTGGGTTTTAATCCTTAAAGGGCAGAAATCCCATTATGCACAGCTCTGGGTGTCAGTGGGCTGTGGATTGTCTCACACAGAGAAATGCAATAGCACTATCAGAGACAATGAAATAATAATGCACTGGAGTGGTTCTGTGATGATTTAATGAGGCAACAGTAGTATCGTGCACACAGCTCTGGGTGTCAGCAGTGGTGCTCAGCAGAGCTCGAATATTCGAGTAGCTCGAATATTCGAGCTCTTTTTCAGCTATTCGAGCTCGGTATTCGAGCTCCGAATAGCTGCAGCTATTCGAATGGGCTATTCGAGTAAACGCGAATAGCCCATTCACTATTCGAGCTATTCGAGCAAACGGCGCTATTCGAGCTCGGGTACCGAGCTCGAATAGCCTCATAGCCCAGATTGATGTCCTTAGAGCCAATCAGAGGGGTCCCAGGCCCTCTGACGGCAGCCAATCACAGAGGGGGACCCTGGCCAGCCCCTACCCTATAAATAGCGGCCGCCATGTTAGGTTTCTCCGTCCTTGCCTGAGACTTGCATAGAGAGAGAGTTGCTCCTTTGTGCTTTGGCTTAGCAAGAGCTCTATTGTGGTCATTTACCTAGCGTTTTTGCTCACATACACCTCCTATACACACCTATATTGTTGTTAGTTAGCAGAGGCGTCCGAGCCATTAGGCAGCTATAAATTTTCGCCTAAGGCGACAGGAAGAGGCAAGGGCGCTTCTGCACTGAGTAGTGAGAGAAGAAATGCCTCTCAGCTGACTCAGGTGTCAGTTTACACAGCAGCAGCAGCAGCGGGGCTGACTGGACTTCAGCTCAATGATTCAAAGAACCACAGTAATGAATGAGTCAGTGAGAGAAGGCACTCATCCTAGTCAGGGATCCGAGGAGTACAGCATCATCAGCTCCTGAGTCCGACTCCTGAGAATTCAGTCCCTCTCTCTCTGCTACTGCTAACTGCGTGGATGTAGAGACTGTGTAGCAGCCAGGCATTGACTTCCCCCCAGGCCGCCTTTCATTCAATGATTTAGGGTTGGTCCTGTGTCTGCTGTATTCAGGTTTGTTGATGTAAGGCAATGTAAAATACTAGGCTAGCTGATAAAAGTGCAATTAGAGGGCAGGCTAGCTGGTAAATATACACAGCATGATGTATAACTCATCTGGAGGGTCAGTGGGAAAAAATCTGTCTGGTCTCTCCCCATTGTTATAATGACTGCATGTGCAGATAAGGTCTTAAACAGGTTGAAAAGTTTTGACAGTCCCTAGACTCCAGGAGGGCTGCTTGCTGACTTGTGTAAGAGATTGGCAGGGACAGCAGTCCTATTACCAGCAACTAGTCTCTGTGTAATGTGGGACTGCAATACAGATAAACTGCTCCATCTCAGGCTATTCTCAGTCTCACTCCACTCCTCCTATCTCTGTATGTGTATAGTGTATGTCTACTGTGTGCTGTGTATAGTGTGCTCTGTGTGTGTGTGTGTGTGTGTGTGTGTGTGTACTGTGTGTACTGTGTGTGTGTGTGTATGTTGTGTGCAGTGTGTGTACTGTGTGTACTGTGTGTGTGTGTGTGTGTGTGTGTGTGTGTGTGTGTGTGTGTGTGTGTGTGTGTGTGTGTGTGTGTGTGTGTGTGTGGTGTGTGTGTGTGGTGTGTGTGTACTGTGCTGTGCGTGTCTAAAGTGTGTGTGTGTGTGTACTGTGTATAGTGTGTATGTTGTGTGCAGTGTGTGTACTGTGTGTGTGTGTGTATGTTGTGTGCAGTGTGTGTACTGTGTGTGTGTGTGTGTGTGTGTGTGTGTGTGTGTGTGTATAGTGTGTGTACTGTGCTGTGCATGTCTAGAGTGTGTGTGTGTGTGTACTGTGTATAGTGTGTATGTTGTGTGCAGTGTGTGTACTGTGTGTGTGTGTACACTGTGTGTGTGTGTGTGTGTGTGTATAGTGTGTGTGTGTGTGTGTGTGTACTGTGTGTGGTGTGTGTGAGTGCATGCCGCAATAAGTATATTTTATGGTGAAACGCTCTGCTGCATAACAACTATTTTCTGGTGAACCCATGCCGCAATAAGTACATTTTCTGGTGAAACGCTGCTGCATTATGATTTTCGGGGGTCTTGGGGGTGGGGTTCACCACAGGAGTGGTGTTCACCATGAGGGGTACGGGGTATGGGACTGGGAGAAATCACGGGGGGGGGGGGGGGGGTGCCACAGGATTTCTCGCCTGGAGTGACAAAATGGCTAGAGACGCCCCTGTTAGTTAGATAGACATTGTATTTTAGTTAGTAGCTTTTGTGTTACATAGACAGAGACAGCTGCTGCAGGCAAGCTTACAGCTTTAGGCCTCAGGGCCTGCCTGTGTGGGCAGCTGTTCTCTCCTGTCCTCTGTTTGTATATTTCTCTCATCTATACCAGTATTTCTGCTGTCCTTTACTACTGATTGATTCTGTATTTAGTATTGTAGTTATACTGTACTAGGACACTCACTGTCACTGTTCATAGGCTAAGGCTAAGGCTACTAGCTCCTGCGTGTGTGCACTCACTGTCTTGTACACACACACTCTATTTCCTTCTGATTACTGATTGATTATTGTAATTAGTTGTACTTACTGTTACTACTTACTCTTACTGTACTATAGGAGTCTAGGACACTCAGTCACTGTTCATAGGCTACTAGCTCCTGCGTGTGTGCACTCACTGTCTGTGTACAACACACTCTATTTCCTTCTGAAGTTCTGATTACTGATTGATTATTGTAATTAGTTGTACTTACTGTTACTACTTACTCTTACTGTACTAGGACACTCAGTCACTGTTCATAGGCTAGCTCCTGCGTGTGTGTGTGCACTCACTGTCTGTAGTGTACACACACTAAATTTCCTTGTAATTACTACTGATTATTGTAACTTCTAGTTGTACTTCCTGACTGTTACTACTTACTTACTGTACTAGGGACACTCACTCAGTCACCTCACCCACCAACCCACTCCATTAAAGTACCCCACTTTTAACCCGCCCTTTTAAAAAACTTTTGTCTTTACGCCCAAAACATCGAAGATGTCTAGAAGTGGCAGCCAGCGCGGTTTGGGCAAGGGGAAGGGCAGCAAGGGAATCAGGAGGAGAGGGAGCAGCATTGTGGCAGGCCGCGGCCGCGCCACCATGCACAGTTCCGCAGCAGCAGCAGCGTCAGTGGCTAACATTCCTCCCATAGCCACTGGCCGTGGACGCCTTGGGCGCCGCCCAGCAGGAGCATCTGCAACTCACGCTGCAGAGACACAGCAGCAGCAGCGTGTAGCACCTGCTCCGATTTTCCTCCAGCCGGGTCGGAAACGTCCCATTGAGGAAAAGCATGCAGACACTGTGGTGCAACTCATGACGGAGGATGAGCAGCCCGCCATCAGCTCTGCATCCGAGGCCTCCACCCTCACCACCACCACCACCACCCCTGTTCGCAGCAGCCGCCCAGCAGGGTCTGGGGAGGAGGCCAGTTCACCGTCACAAGTTGGCGACCTGTCACTCAGCAGTATTTTTACCCCAGGCACCATCAGGGTATTGTCTGCTGTTGTTGGCGATTTGGAGGAGGAGATGCTGATGGGCACTTTGGGGGATGAGGGATTGGACAGCAAGACTGTGGCGACAGTCAAGCAGCCCATCCATGCATCAGGAGAGGAGTTTGGGGGGTCATCATCCCAGCAGGACATGTTTCAGGAGGGGGAGGATGATGATGACCCGGTGACAGACAGAGACTGGGTGCCACCACCTCCAGGGGATGTCGTCCTCAGCAGCTCTGAGGAGGAGGAGGAGGATGCGCTTGTGGGCCTTGCAAGGAGGCGCATCATTGCAAGCATTGGCAGCAGTAGGCAGGTCCCACAGCCTGCTGGTGTCTCAGGCTCAGCAGCAGCAGCAGCAGCATCTGCCAGTACCACCACCAGCCGCACCCAAGCCCCCCCCCCAACCACCACAGGGAGACAGGCGGCAGCAGCGCTTCCATGCCGTAGGGGGATGTTTCTGTCACCAATCTGGCGTTTTTTCACCATGCCCACTGTACAGCAAGTACGCCACTTGCAACCACTGTCAGCGGAAGTTGAGCAGAGGTGCAGACCCCTTAAAGTTCAGCACCAGCTCGCTCATCAACCACCTTGCTGCGAAACATTTCCACCAGCATGAGGAGTTCCAGAGGCTGAAGGCATCTGGTGCTGGCAGTGGCACCACACCCATCACTGCACAGCCTTCAGCTGCAGCAGCAGCAGCAACAGCAGCCACCCGCCCTCCTGCTCCTCCAGCAGCACCAGCAGGAGTGCGGAAATGCACTGCTCCTCCCCCCTCTGCAACTCCTGCCGCCGACACTGAGGCCTGTTCTGGCAGCCAGTCCTCAGTGGCCTCCTCCGCTGTGTCTGCTGATTCCCGTGCCAGCAAAAGGCCACGCCAGAGCCTTTTGAGCGAGTCCTTCCAGGGGGTGGTTAGGGCTCTGCCTCCCAGCAGCCGTCGCGTGCGGCAGCTGAACGGCTTGCTGGCACGGGCCATGTGCTCCCAACTCCTGCCGTACACGCTCGTGCAGGAGGGGAGCGACATTTGTGCGCTGCTTGCTTGCGCAGCCCCAGACTGGCAGCTCCCCAGCAGACACTTCTTTGCCCGCAAGGCCATTCCTGCACTGCACCGCTTTGTGATGGCCAATGTGGAGCGAGGGCTGGAGCACGCGGTTGGTGAAAGGGTCCACGTCACCATGGACTCCTGGAGCAGCCGCTTCGGGACAGGCCGCTACCTGTCCTTCACTGTCCACTGGGTCAGCTTGGTGGAAGGGGGTGAGGATGGGAGAGCAGCAGCGGGCACAGCAGCAGCAGCAACACAGTGGGTGGTGCCACCCCGCAGGGTCAGGGGAACTGCAACAGGTTCCTCCGATCCTCTGCCATCCTCCGGCACACCTGGCCAAACCCCCCGCCTCAGCAGCAGCGCTTGGTCAGCCTTGGGAAGACCAAGCTGACGGCAACCCATGTGTTGGCCAAACTCCAGGAGCAGGAGAGGATTTGGCTGACCCCCAGAGGCCTCAGAGTCGGAGAGGTGGTGGCCGACAATGGGGCCAATCTGGTTGCCGCAATAGACAGGGGAAACCTGACCCACATCCACTGTCTTGCCTACGTGCTGAACCTGGTGGTGCAGAAGTTCTTGCGCACCTACCAGGGGATGGGCGAACTGCTGGAAACGGCAAGGAACGTTGTGCGTCACTTCCGGCGCTCGGCTGCAGCCTGTGCGAGCCTGGAAGACGTGCAAAAGGAGCTGGATCTGCCACGCCATCGGCTGATCCTTGACGTTCCGACTCGCTGGAACTCCACCCTGGCGATGTTGGAGCGTCTGGTTGAACAGAAGCACGCTGTCAACCAGTACCTTGCCCTGGCCACTGTTTCCGCCGCTCAGAGAAGGGACAAGACCAGCAACATCCCGTCCATCGTCCCCGATGATGACTGGAGGCACATGCAGCAGGTGTGCTTAGTGCTGGCTCCCTTTCTGCAGGCCACTAACATGGTGAGCAGGGACCATGCTATGGTCTGCGAGTGGGTGCCCCTGGTTTGTCTGCTGAACAGGGCCCTCGATGCTTTGCTGGAACAGGGAGCGGCAGCCTTGGACCAGCAGGAGCGGCAAGCAGCTGCACAGTCCACCTCTGAGGGGGAGGAGGAGGAGGACTTGGTGGAGGTCCCTGACCTTGCTGCTGATGAGGGGGAGCAGCACAGTGCAGCTGAGTTGGTGCGGGGGTGGAGAGAGGATGAGGCTGACGAGGCAGAGGAGGAGGATGAGGACAGCAGCACTGCCGTCGATGTGCCAGCAGACGTGGCCCGCCTCTTCCCAATGGCAGCGCACATGCTGACGTGCCTGCGCAGGGACCCCAGGGTGATCCAGATGAAGCAGAGGGAGGACATCTGGATCAGCATGATGTTGGACCCACGCCTCAAGGGGAAGTTGAGCCAGTTCCTGCCGCCTGCAGGAGGAGACCCAGCGCAACAAATAAGGAGCTTGCAGCAGACCCTTGTTGAGCGCTTGGAGGAAGCCTTCCCCCAGCCTTCCACCCCCACTGTCCAGCAGCCAGCACAGAGGCAGCAGCAGGTGCCTGCATCCAGCAGCAAGCGCCCCACAGACCTGCTGTCTCTCAGCCACGAGCTCTACAGGACTGTAGAGGCTCCGGCAGCAGTGACTAGAGAGGAGGTGCATGCAGCAGCATCCTCCTCCGGTCACAGCCAGCGCCTGACCCGCATGGTGGCTGACTACATGGGGTCCTACAGCGGGCTTGACAGCGATGCCCCTGTTGATCCCATGGAGTATTGGGTCAAGCGCCTGGAGATCTGGAGCGAGCTGGCGCAGTACGCCCTGGAAGTGCTGTCCTGCCCCCCTTCCAGCGTGCTGTCCGAGCGCTGCTTCAGTGCAGCTGGTGGTGTGGTCACCGAGAAACGCTCACGTCTGTCTCACAAGTCTGTGGACAGACTGACGTTTCTCAAGATGAACCAGGCGTGGGTGGAAGGCGAGTTCCTGGCCCCTGTTGTCGGCGAGAGGGGGACATGAACTGGCTAAGAACCATCGTTAATGTGCCTTTCCACCCTTTACCACCTCCTGGCTCCTGCTCACTAAGCCAGCCTGGTTCACTTTGACTATTACGTCGCCTGCAGCCACACATTTTACACCTACAGTGGGCTGCTGTGTACTGCCCTTCTGCTGTCTGTCTGTGTTTCCCACTGCCAGGGTACACAGATTTACCTTCTGCTGCCACTCTGCCACCAGCTATTACGTCAAACAATAGCTATATATCTGTGTAATTTGTTTTACAAACAAAACCAAAAAAACATAAAAAAAAAGGTTTAATTTTTCTGAGGTGCCCGGGTTGAAAACTGTGTTGTCCCAGTTGTGTATTGGACACGATGTGGGCTGCACGACCACTGTCTGGGACCTCCTGTTGTGTTCATTTACGGCCTGGTATCACCGCTAGGTACCAGGGCTATTATGTCACGCTGCCTGCCTGCTGCCACACTCACACTACTCCTCCATTCCTCCTGCTGCTGCTGTCTGTCTGTGTTTCCCACTGCCAGGGTACACAGAATTACCTTCTGCTGCCACACTGCCACCAGCTATTACGTCAAACAATAGCTGCTCACATTACTCCTCCATTCCTCCTGCTGCTGCTGCTGTCGGTCTGTGTTTCCCACTGCCAGGGTACACAGAATTACATTCTGCTGCCACTCTGCCACCAGCTATTACGTCAAAAAATAGCTATATCTGTGTAATTGGTTGTAAAACCAAAACTACAAAACCATTACAAAAAAAAAGGTTTAATTTTTCTGAGGTGCCCGGGTTGAAAACTGTGTTGTCCCAGTTGTGTATTGGACACGATGTGGGCTGCACGACCGCTGTCTGGGACCTCCTGTTGTGTTCATTTACGGCCTGGTATCACCGCTAGGTACCAGGGCTATTATGTCACGCTGCCTGCCTGCTGCCACACTCACACTACTCCTCCATTCCTCCTGCTGCTGCTGTCTGTCTGTGTTTCCCACTGCCAGGGTACACAGAATTACCTTCTGCTGCCACACTGCCACCAGCTATTACGTCAAACAATAGCTGCTCACATTACTCCTCCATTCCTCCTGCTGCTGCTGCTGTCGGTCTGTGTTTCCCACTGCCAGGGTACACAGAATTACATTCTGCTGCCACTCTGCCACCAGCTATTACGTCAAAAAATAGCTATATCTGTGTAATTGGTTGTAAAACCAAAACTACAAAACCATTACAAAAAAAAAGGTTTAATTTTTCTGAGGTGCCCGGGTTGAAAACTGTGTTGTCCCAGTTGTGTATTGGACACGATGTGGGCTGCACGACCGCTGTCTGGGACCTCCTGCCTGCTGTGTTTATTTACAGCCCTGGTATCACCGCTAGGTACCAGGGCTATTATGTCACGCTGCCTGCCTCATTGACTGCCTGCTGCCACACACTCATCCTCCTCCTCCTGCTGCTGAATTTACCTCCTGCTGTCTGTGTGTTTCCACTGCCAGGGAGCACATACAATGGCGCTTCCAACATGCGTGCGCCACCAGCTATTTGTTACGCTCAAAAATAGCTGCATTTCTTTTAAAAAAAAAATTGAAAAGAGAAATAAGTGAAGAAGAAGACGATATAGAAGAAGATGATGAAGAAGAAGAAGATGAAGAAGAAGAAGAAGGAGAAGAAGAAGAAGATGAAGATGAAGAAGAAGATGAAGAAGATGAAGAAGAAGATGAAGAAGATGAAGAAGAAGAAGATGAAGAAGAAGAAGAAGAAGAAGAAGAAGAAGAAGAAGAAGAAGAAGAAGAAGAAGAAGAAGAAGAAGAAGAAGAAGAAGAAGAAGATGAAGAAGAAGATGAAGAAGAAGATGAAGAAGAAGATGAAGAAGATGAAGAAGAAGATGAAGAAGAAGAAGATGAAGAAGATGAAGAAAAATAAGATGAAGAAGAAGAAGATGATGATGAAGAAGATGAAGAAGATGAAGAAGAAGAAGAAGACAATATAAAAGAAGAAGAAGAAGATATAGAAGATATAGAAGAAGAAGATATAGAAGAAGAAGATATAGAAGAAGAAGAAGATAGAAGATAAAGAAGAAGAAGAAGAAGAAGAAGAAGAAGAAGAAGTATATACAGTACTGAACAAAATTCTGGACACAACTTCTCTTTTCACCTTTTTTTTTAAAGGAACATCCCCACATAATCACTTGCTGTTGTTACTTGGAAAAAAAGATGTTTCTTGCATCATTCACCCTCAAAACAAGTGTAGGAAGCTATTTAAGGCCAATTCGAATAGTCAGCTCGAATAATGAGCTCGAATACCGACTCGAATAGTGAGCTCGAAGTCCGAGGTCGAATCGAATAGTAAAATTTATTCGACTCGAATATTCGACTGACCTCGAATAATTTACTATTCGAATTCGACCAAACTCGAATTTTGAAAAGGGGTATTTGAGCACCACTGGGTGTCAGTGGGCTGTGGAGTGTCTCACACACACACACACACAAAAAACCCCAAAAAACGATGTGCTAGCCCTCAATAAGGCTGTTTGGGATGTTTTCACAGACAGTGAGGAACAAGAACACAGGCCTAGATAATGCTTTCCCTACCTATCTGCAGCAAGTCTGTCCCTGCTCTCACTAACAGTCAGCAGCCAGCAAAGATTGAATCCAATATGGCCACCACAACTGCTTTTTAATAGGGGGGTCCAGGAGGGGATGCTAGCTGATTGGCTGCCATGTGTCTGCTGACTGTGAGGTGAGGGGTCAAACTTTACCTCAATGATGATGTAAAAGGAGCAAATCGAACATGCCAAATGTTCGCCGTTCGCCGCCAATGTGAACAGCAGATGTTCACCAGCGAACTGTTCGGGCCATCCCTACCCATAAATTGCTTTACTGCTTTACTTTATACATTTTCAGGGACGGATTTTAGCCTAGCCAACATAGGCCGTGGCCTAGGGCGCCTGACCAACAAGGGCGATTTGCAGCCTAGTAGCAGTAAGGCGACTGCTCCACCACAGTTTAGTCCTGACGGTACTCAGGGCAGATTGCTACATATAGCTGCGGGCAGCCATGGACAGCCGGGTCTGGCTATTGGGGATGTAAGGAGGCCGAGGGAGGTGATGGCGCTGCAGGCTGTTTACAAGTAACATCTATGCCTGCAGCCTGTCACTGCAAGTCCTCCCCCTCGTTTCCTATAATCGAGCTGGTTATTCTGCAGCCACGCCCCCTTCCTCTCCGGGCTACTTGTTGCACTCAGCCTCCCTGCCGGGAGGTTCAAATCTTCGAGAGCTGCGATCAGTGAAGTTTTGAACCTGTCGCAGGTATTTAGAGAAGTAATAGCAGCCAGTGATAAAGATATCTGCCTTCAGCGAGTGCTGCTCGGATACCCCTTTTCAAAGTCCAGATTGGATCCGGATTCGGATACTCAGATATCCGGGTTGGATATCCGAGTTCAAAATTTTCTGATCCGAATCTGAGTCGGATATCCGACCTCAGTATCCGGGGTATCCAGGCAAATTCGGATATCTGAATAGAAAAAATGGAGGTGACCTTTAAATTGCTTTAAAAACTTTTTTTTTAGGGTAAATGAGGCATGTAGCCTCATTATTTTTTAAAGGGGGGGGGGGGCACTCATTGATGATGTGGGGACTTAAAATCCCCTCCCCCCCAAAAAAAATGGCTGTCAATTAACATTAAGACTAGGTTCCAGACAGCGGTCGTGCAGCCCGCATTGTGTCCAAAGTCCAATCGCACAACTGGGACATGACTGTTTTCAGCCCAGACACCTCCAAAAAATTACGCAGCAATTGTGTTTTGGGTTAAATATAGGTGGTATCAGCACAGCAGCAGTGGCCTGTGGCACCCTGGTGGTGGGAGCAGCAAAGGCAGCAGGAGCAGGGCAATGCAGCAGCAGCAGATGTAACATCTGCCAGGAGCATGCCGGACGTGGCACTTGGCAGTGGCACGTGGCACTTGGCATGTGGTACTTTGCACTTGGCACTTTGCACTTGGCACTTAGCACTTTGCACGTGGAACTTTGCACATGGCACTTTGTACATGGCATGTGGCACATGCAAAGTGCCACGTGCAAAGTGTTGCATGCAAAGTGTCACGTGCAAAGTGCCAAAGTGCAAAGTGCAAAAGTGCCACACTACGCGTGCCAAGTGCCATGTGCCAAGTGCAAAGCGCCATGTGCCAAGTGCCAAGGGCCATGTGCCAAGTGCCAAGTGCCACATGCCGAGTGACAGTCAGACAGCAGAGGAGAGGACACTAATTGTCACACTGGCACTGCTCAGCAGCACAGCAGTTCTGTAGTAAGCTAACACAGTAGTACTACTACTCTAACAACTACTAGCACTGACTGCAGTACTGCAGTACTAACTATACAATAACACAGTAATCCTATTCCCTAATCCCTAACCTAACCTATACTGTAGCTAGCTAAGGCGAATAGCTGGCCAGCAGGCAGCAGCTGGCCTGGTCTGTGCACAGCACACACACACAGACACATAGCAGCTGCAGCAGCCCTGCGGTACACACTCTGACTGTCACACAATGAAATCAAGCTAATTAACAATATAACAGTAGTGTAGTGATAGTGAAGGGGTTAATCACTGAACAGCTTTAGGTTTATCACTGTGTACAGCACTTGCTAGGCCAGCAGCACTGGAGCATGTCTCTCAGTGAGCATTCACAAGCAAGGACGATATGTCTCATCATGGCAGCCCTCCTTATTATACAGGGGGGGGGGGGCTGGCCAGGGTTCCTTTCTGTGATTGGGTGCCAGGGCTTAGGCTGGGAGACCTCTGATTGGCTCAATGACCTCAGGGACATCATCTCCTATCTCAATAGTCGGATATCTGTGGATATCCGTGGATATCCGCATTGCTAGCCAACTATTTGCAGATAGCTTTCCGGATTTCCACAGAAATCCGGTATCTGAATCCGAATCGGATAGCTGAAAAATGGTCAGATATCCAGGTTACTCAGATATCTGGAATCTGGATGAGCAGCACTGCCGTCAGCTGCTTTAGAGATAAGTTCACTAAGGGGAGGGAAGGGGGGTGGGGGCTGCTGCTGATTGTCTTTTCTTCTCAGCATTACCACCAAAACAAACAGTACAGCTGAGTCTGCATTTCCTTTCATCCTTCTCTCTCTAGTCTACACTTTTCTGCCCCATCACTGTGTTTTCCTCTCCCCTCTCTGCCATGTAGTGTTCTCTTCCCCTCATCTTGCAGTCTGTAACCCCCACCCCCCCTCCACACACACACACACACACACACACACACACACACACACACACACACACACACACACACACACACACACACACACACACACACACACACACACACACACACACACACACACACACACACACACACACACACACACACACACACACACACACACACACACCTTCTACAGTACTTTAAAGAGTAAATTAATCATGTCACTTAAGGTGCATACACACACACTACGGCCGCCAACGGTGGGTCCATCAGACCCTCCCGCTTGGCGGACTTTCAGCTGACAGTAGCGCGTGAGCGGATCGTTCAGAAACCGCCTTATCAGTCTGCCGACAGCCCATACACACACGCTACTGTCGACTGAAAGTCCGCCCAGTGGGAGGGTCTGACAGACTCGTCGTTGGCGGCCGTAGTGCGTGTGTACGCACCTTTACAGAGGTGCTCACAATCGAATCATACCATAGCATACCTCCCAACTTTTTGAGATGAGAAAGAGGGACAATTAAGCCATGCCCTGGCCACACCCCTGAGCATGCCCACCTTAACACCCCTAGTCACGCATACCATAAAGATTTCATAAGAAAAATATGTTGTTTTGTAATTCAAACCACACTGGTCCTCTCTATCCGGGTTCATTTTCCTTTATCCTAACATTTTGAAATAAGTAATATATCAATTTAAAGGATGGGAATAAAGTCAATCAAACACAGTTTTTAGTAGAGAAATATATATATTTACATAGAAAGAGGGACACAGTGCTGAAAGAGGGACAAATGAGGAGGAAAGAGGGACAGAGGGGCAGGGCTCCCAAAGAGGGACTGTCCCTCCAAAAGGGGGACAGTCGGGATCTATGCCATAGTCATAGTCTTAAGTCCTACCATATTATTATTATGTATTTATATAGCACTGATATCCTCTGCAGCACTATACAGAGTACATAGTCATGTCACCAACTGTCCTCAGAGAAGCTCACAATCTAATCCCTACTAAAGTCATAGTCTAATATCCTACCATATTATTATTATGTATTTATATAGCACTGACATCTTCTGCAGCACTTTACAGAGTACATAGGCATGTCACTGATCGAGTTCTGAGGAGCTTACAATCTAATCGTACCATAGTCACAGTCTGTCCTCCCATATTATTATTATTATGTACAGTATATAGCCCTGACATCCTCTGTAGCACATTACAGAGTACATAGTCATGTCACTGACTGTCCTCAGAGGAGCTCACACTCTAATCCTACCATAGTCATAGTTTAATGTCCTACCATATTAGTATGTATTTATATAGCACTGCCATCTGCTGCAGCACTTTACGAAGTACAAACCACATGTCACAGACTGTCCTAAGTCAATGTAATCACCCTCATCTTGTGATGAGTAACCCTAAGATGATATTTACTTAAAGGGATACTGTAGGGCAGGGATGCTCGGATGTGCCTCATCCACGAATTCGGAAATCCGCGTGGTTGCAAAAAAAAAATCCGCATTCGGCCCCGCCGCATGCGGATTTTCGTCCGCGTCCACGCAACCACGCGGATTTTTTCCCGTGAATGGCGTAATCACGCGTGGATTCACGCCCGGAGGCAGATTTTCTTTTAACGTTAATAACAAAGCCCCCATACATGCTACAGTCCCCCAAATAGCATGGATTATCGAGGTGATAAGGGGCAACATAACTTCAACATAAAAAATCCCCCCCAAAAAAATTTTTCTAGAGAAAATGGATTTTAAAGTGAAATCAACACTTTAAATGGGGCTATTAATTGGTAATAAGTGGTTTTAAAAAGGGATATACGCGTTAAGCAGTCAAAGAGGTGAAGGCGAGTTCCAATGGCACTTGGCGGTGAAGGTACCGCTGGAGGAGGATGAGTGGCTGACGGCAAAAAGGCTCCAGAGAGGTTTTTGTAATTTTTTTTTTGTTTTTTTTTGCAGCAATTAGCAATGACATCGCAGCAGAGTTGTCCGTGGACACGGGCAGTGTGAACGCAGAGTGCAGTGGTGGTAGCGACTGAGTCAGGAGAAGGACTATGCGGGCGGTCAGTTCAGCAGCACAGAAGGACCACGGCAACATACTGGTGGTAGTAGTAGCAGCACAGCGTCATAGTGCTGGCCAAAAAATTAAATGCACCCGGCGACCCGGGCAGTGTGAACACAGAGTGTAGTAGCGACTGAGTCAGGAGGACAAAGCGGGCGGTCAGTTCAGCAGCAGCAGCACAGTAGTAGTAGCACAGCGTCATAGTGCTGGCCAAAAAATTAAATGCACCCGGCGACCCGGGCAGTGTGAACGCAGAGTGTAGTAGCGACTGAGTCAGGAGGACAAAGCGGGCGGTCAGTTCAGCAGCAGCAGCACAGTAGTAGTAGCACAGCGTCATAGTGCTGGCCAAAAAATTAAATGCACCCGGCGACCCGGGCAGTGTGAACGCAGAGTGTAGTAGCGACTGAGTCAGGAGGACAAAGCGGGCGGTCAGTTCAGCAGCAGCAGCACAGTAGTAGTAGCACAGCGTCATAGTGCTGGCCAAAAAATTAAATGCACCCGGCGACCCGGGCAGTGTGAACGCAGAGTGTAGTAGCGACTGAGTCAGGAGGACAAAGCGGGCGGTCAGTTCAGCAGCAGCAGCACAGTAGTAGTAGCACAGCGTCATAGTGCTGGCCAAAAAATTAAATGCACCCGGCGACCCGGGCAGTGTGAACGCAGAGTGTAGTAGCGACTGAGTCAGGAGGACAAAGCGGGCGGTCAGTTCAGCAGCAGCAGCACAGTAGTAGTAGCACAGCGTCATAGTGCTGGCCAAAAAATTAAATGCACCCGGCGACCCGGGCAGTGTGAACGCAGAGTGTAGTAGCGACTGAGTCAGGAGGACAAAGCGGGCGGTCAGTTCAGCAGCTCAGAAGGAGGACCATGGCAACTTACTGGTAGTAGTACCATAACACCAAAAAATTAACCAAGGTAGGCACTAGGCAGGTAGTAAATGTCTTTATAAAGGCAGGCATAGTTAACAACAGCACATGCAGCAGCCACTTCATGTCCCCCTGTGTCCGACAATAGGGGCCAGGAACTCACCTTCCACCCAAGCCTGGTTGATTTTCAGGAAGGTGAGTTTGTCCACAGAGGCGTGGAAGAGCCGAGAGCGCTTCTCTGTGACCACGCCACCGGCCGCACTAAAGCATCTCTCTGAGAGGACACTGGAAGGAGGGCAGGATAGGAGTTCCAGGGCGTACTGGGAAAGCTCGCTCCAGATGTCCAGTCTCTTGACCCAGTACTCCAAGGGGTCCACGGGGCTGTCGGTGTCATTGAGCCCGCTGGATGACCCCATATAGTCAGACACCATGGTGGTCAGTCGTTGCTTGTGCTGGTTGGTGGTGGATGCTGTGGCGGGCACCTCTGTTCTGGGCTGCTGCACTGCATACAGGCTCTTGCTTAGGCTCTTCAGGTCTCCGGGGCGCCAGTTGCTGCTGCTGCTGCTGGTGGTTGTTGTTGTGCTGCTAGTGGCAATGGCAGGCACCTCTTGCTGGCTTGGCAGAGCAGTTACAGTGGCGGTGGAAGGCTGGGGGAATGCTTCCAGTAGTCTGCGCACAAGGGCCTCCTTCAACTCCCTTGTGCGTTGCTCGGTGGTGGATGGCGTCATTAAGTCTCCCAGCTTCCCCTTCAGACGGGGATCAAGCATCAAGGTAATACAGATGTCCTCCCTTGAACGCATCTGGATCACCCGGGGGTCCCTGCGAAGGCAGCGCAACATGTGCACAGCCATGGGAAACAAGTGGGCCCTGCCAGCAAGATCTTCCTCGTCCTCGCCATTGTCCCATAACGCATGCCTGTCCTCTTCCTGTGCCATGTCGTTGTCCTCCTCAAACCGCCATCCACGTACAACGCCTGCTGCACTCTGCTCCTCCTCCTCCTCCTCATTCAGGTTAGGGACCTCCAACTCTTCCACTACCTGCTGTGAGCCCTCCTCTGAGCTGGACTGTGCTGCCATCTGCTCCTGTTCTTCCAACTGCCTCAGGGCTTCATCCCCACGCTCAATTAAATTGTCTATTGCCTGCTCCAGTAGACAAACCAAGGGCACCCACTGGCATACAGAGGCCCGCTCCTCACTGACCATCTTGGTTGCCTCCAGGAAGGGACTCAGCACCAGGCATACTTGCTGCATCAGTGTCCACTGAGTGGCAGTAATCATGGGGACTTGCTGGTTGCTGGGGACACTTGGGTCTAGCATGTAGGCCCTAAGAGCCAGCCTGTGCTGACACAGCCGCTCCAACATGGCCAGAGTCGAATTCCAGCGAACTGGCATGTCGATGATCATCCGGTGTTGTGGCCTTCCATACTGCTGCTGTAAGGTGGACAAGAGTGCAGAGGCAGTGGCTGACAGGCGGAAAAAGCGTACCACCGCCCGGGCATCCTGCAGCAGCTCGCTCATCCCCTGGTAGGTGCGCAAGAAGCGCTGCACCACAAGATTGAGCACGTGGGCCAAGCAGGGGATGTGCTGGAGGTTTCCCTGCTGCACTGCTGCCACCAGGTTGGCCCCGTTATTGGCTGCCACATACCCCACTTCCAGGCCTCTGGGGGTCAGCCACCTC
Organism: Hyperolius riggenbachi; assembly: GCF_040937935.1. Taxonomy (NCBI): domain Eukaryota; kingdom Metazoa; phylum Chordata; class Amphibia; order Anura; family Hyperoliidae; genus Hyperolius; species Hyperolius riggenbachi. The sequence continues at coordinate 22,932,122 of NC_090648.1, forward strand.
CGCTCCTGCTTCCTGAGGGCGGCCAGGACGTTGGTGGCCGTAAGCCTCTCCTTCCCCAGGGTCACCAATTTTAAAAGGGCTTGGCAGTGCCGAGGCTTGGCACTGCTGCTGCCGAGGCGGGCTTGCTTTCCGGGTGCTGAGGGAGTGTCGTGACAGGACCCTTCTGCATCCCCCCTGATCCCGCGTGGTGGCACCACTAGCTGGGCTGATGCGCTCTTGTCCTCCCTCCCTTCCATCAGTGTCACCCAGTGGGCCGTAAAGGACAGGTAGCGACCTGTCCCAAATCTGCTACTCCACGAGTCCATGGTCACGTGGACCCGCTTGCCCACAGAGTAGTCCAGGGAACGGGCCACGTTTTCCACCGCAAACTTGTGGAGTGCTGGGATCGCGCTCCTGCTGAAATAGTGGCGACTGGGGACTTGCCACTCGGGGATGCCAAATTGGAGCAGCGTCCGCATGGCGCTCCCCTCCTGCACCAGGGAGTAGGGAAACAGCTGTGATGCCATGGCCCGGGCCAGCAAGCCATTGAGTTTGCGGATCCGCCTGTGGCTTGGAGGCAGAGGCTTGGTCAGACCCTGAAAGGTGTCGCTCAGCAGGGTCTGACGATGCTGGGATGCAGGGGAGACAGAGGAGAGAGACGAACACTGGCTGCCAGCCTCAATGTCTGTGTCCTGAGCAGCCGAGGTGGAAGAGCGCTTGCGTGCTACTACTGCTGCTGCTGTGGGGGATTCACGACCCTGAGGGAGGGAGGATGCTGCTGCGCTGGTGGGCCTTCTGCTCTCAGGAACCCCTGCCAGCAGTGCCTGCTTCCTCTTAACCACCCTGGCGATCTTAATAGGCTGCGGGAGGGTTTTTTTTAAATAAAAAAAAAATATTTCATGCAGCCAACTGAAAGTTGGCTGCATGAAAGCCCACTAGAGGGCGCTCCGGAGGCGTTCTTCCGATCGCCTCCGGCGCCCAGAATAAACAAGGAAGGCCGCAATGAGCGGCCTTCCTTGTTTTGCTTACATCGTCGCCATAGCGACGAGCGGAGTGACGTCATGGACGTCAGCCGACGTCCTGACGTCAGCCGCCTCCGATCCAGCCCTTAGCGCTGGCCGGAACTTTTTGTTCCGGCTACGCTGGGCTCAGGCGGCTGGCGGGACCCTCTTTCGCCGCTGCTCGTGGCGGATTGCCGCAGAGCGGCGGCGATCGGGCAGCACACGCGGCTGGCAAAGTGCCGGCTGCGTGTGCTGCTCTTTATTTGATGAAAATCGGCCCAGCAGGGCCTGAGCGGCAGCCTCCGGCGGTGATGGACGAGCTGAGCTCGTCCATACTGCCCGGCTGGTTAAAGTCCGCATACTCGCGGCAGTGGCGGCTTCTCAGGTGGCCCTGGAGGGATGAGGTACCCATCTTGCTCAGACTTTTCCCACGGCTCAATCTTTTGCTGCATAACCTGCACACCGCATACCTTTTGTCATCAGTACATTCCTCAAAGCAATCCCACACTGGTGACTTTAATTTACTGCGGCCCCCACTAGCAGAGGGTGCAGCGGAACAATGTGTGGTAGTAGTTGCCGGGGGTTGCATGGTGGTGGTGCCGGCTGAAGCAGTGTCCTGTCTACTTCCTCCACGCCCACTGCTGCCGATGCCCCTGCCTGACATATGGCGATATCCTTGCCTAGGCCGAGGTGACTCGTCATCCTGCTCTGACCATTCTTCCATGGACTCAGCAGGCTGCACATAGTTAGGGTCCACAACGTCGTCATCATCAGCAGCATCATCATAATCCAGCTCTTCCTCTGACTCCCCCGCCTCCTCTTCTGTCCCTACATCCCCAGACACAGACCCCTCTTCTTCATCACCAGAACTCAACAACGCTTGTGATTGTGGCCCGATCTCAATCTCTGCCACATCAGTCCCCAGTAAGTCCTGAGCTTCTTGCATCAGCAGGTTTCCAGATGCCGGACTGAGGGACAGAACGCTGTCATCCTGGGAGGGCTGCTGACCAGTGGGTGCTGGGGTGGATGTCACAACAAGCGTGGGATGTTGGCTGCTGCTGCTACTGCTTGGAGTGGTGCTCACAGTAGAGGTCTGGGAGGAAGTCATGATGTCCATGAGTACGTCAGGTTCCATTTGCTCAACCACCACACGGGGACCAGAAACTTTAAAATATTTGGACAATGGCGTCCGCTGACTCGGCCCAGGCTTTGCTGCCCCCTTTTCTGCTGCATCACGACCACGTACAGCTGGGCGTCCTCTCCCTGGACGTGGAGCAGTCCCAGAAGTGGCTGAGGCAATTGAACTCCCTTTCCTCTCACCCCGCGAAACCCTGCCAGACATGTTGCTAGTAATGAATCACTGGATGCAGTGGGCACAGTACAAGGTCACTGAAGGATGCAGTGGGCACAGTACAAGGTCACTGAAGGATGCAGTGGCCACAGTACAAGGTCACTGAAGGATGCAGTGGGCACAGCAGTGGGCACTGGATATACAACTAGGTCACTGAAGGATGCAGTGGCCACAGTACAAGGTCACTGAAGGATGCAGTGGGCACAGCAGTGGGCACTGGATATACAACTAGGTCACTGAAGGATGCAGTGGGCACAGTACAAGGTCACTTAAGGATGCAGTGGCCACAGTACAAGGTCACTGAAGGATGCAGTGGGCACAGCAGTGGGCACTGGATATACAACTAGGTCACTGAAGGATGCAGTGGCCACAGTACAAGGTCACTGAAGGATGCAGTGGGCACAGTAGTGGGCACTGGATATACAACTAGGTCACTGAAGGATGCAGTGGGCACAGTACAAGGTCACTGAAGGATGCAGTGGGCACAGCAGTGGGCACTGGAAATACAACTAGGTCACTGAAGGATGCAGTGGGCACAGTACAAGGTCACTGAAGGATGCAGTGGGCACAGTACAAGGTCACTGAAGGATGCAGTGGGCACAGCAGTGGGCACTGGATATACAACTAGGTCACTGAAGGATGCAGTGGCCACAGTACAAGGTCACTGAAGGATGCAGTGGGCACAGCAGTGGCCACTGGATATACAACTAGGTCACTGAAGGATGCAGTGGCCACAGTACAAGGTCACTGAAGGATGCAGTGGGCACAGCAGTGGGCATTGGATATACAACTAGGTCACTGAAGGATGCAGTGGGCACACAAGGATGTCACACTGTGTAATGAGATGCTCATATGCCAGCGAGCGAGCGAGCAGTGGGCACTGGGCACGGCACAAGGTCACTGACAGAATGAATGAACAGCGCTGGCAGAGAGTGGCGGCGTCGGCGGTGTGACTGGCTGCCTGCAAATAGTACAAGTGTATAACTGTCACTGGAATATACAAGTGAACACTGCAGCTGCACTAACCTGCCTGCCTGCACTCTACACACAGATAATCCCCACTCCCACTACACTGCAGCACTGAACCTGCCTGCACAGCACTACACACAGTTAAATAATCACTAGACTCCCACACTCCCACTACACTACACTGACTACAACTAACTACAGCAATCACTCACTGACTAGCTAACTGTGTACAGTATAAGAGCAGTGTTAGCAAAAAAAACGCTTTGTTTTTAACACAATAAATGCACTTGCTCAAACAACAATGGCCTGGAGATAATCCTCTCAGCACCACAGTCTAACAAGGACAGAACTTTTCCATCATGGCCGCCGCTTTATATTCAGGAGGGGAGGGCATAGCTCCCCTCCTGTGATTGGTTGCTAGGGCCTGGCTGGGGCACTCTGATTGGCCTGCAATGTGTCACTTCCGCATAGTTTGACGCATTTCCGCAAACCACGACTTCAGCACCGGGTTTCACGAGCGTGAATGCGGATTTCTGTCCGCATTCACGCGAAGCCGAAGTAGATTTTCGTGGTTGAAAATCTATTCACGGATTTTCGTGTCCGAGGCGGAATGCGTCAAAATGGTCGTGAATCCACGCGTAAGCGTGATCACGACCTGGCGGTGAGCACCACTGCTGTAGGGGGGGTCGGGGGAAAATGAGTTGAACTTACCCGTGGCTTCTAATGGTCTCCCGCAGACATCCTGTGCCCGCGCAGCCACTCACCGATGCTCCGGCCCTGCCTTTGGGTCACTTCTGGAATTTCAGACTTTAAAGTCTGAAAACCACTGCGCCTGCGTTGCCATGTCCTCGCTCCCGCTGATGTCACCAGGAGCGTACTGTGCAGACACAGACCATACTGGGCCTGTGCAGTACGATCCTGATGACATCAGCGGGAGCGAGGACACGGCAACGCAAGCGCAGTGGTTTTCAGACTTTAAAGTCTGAAATTCCAGAAGTGAACTGGAGGCGGGGTCGGAGCATCGGGGAGTGGCTGCGTGGGCACAGAATGACCATTAGAAGCCCCGGGTAAGTTCAACTCATTTTCCCCCAACCCCCCTACAGTATCCCTTTAATGTTATCCATTTTCCCACAAATTTATTCTCAAATTTGTAGCATCCAAGATTTTTTAGCTTTTAGGCCATGTTCACAGTGGCTCTTGCATTCCCTGTAACAGCAGGAATGCGACAGATGGGGACAGTTGTGCCGTACGTTCTGCTAGCATTGTGTCAGGTACAGTGTAGTATATGGTCAATGAAGAAGTATGCTTCACTGTTACTGTTATCGCGTGCATTTAGTAGTAACGCACTGCATGCAGTACGTTAGTGCCGCAACCCGTTATACCGCAATGCACCTGCTGCAATCTGAACATAGGTGGTGTCTACACTGCTCCGCATCTCCCTATGTTTGCCTCTTTGCCTACTGATAGAGACATCTAAGATGTTTTCTGGGGTGGTTTAAAGAGACACTAAAGTCTCTTAAAAATCCTTTTTTTTTATCCCAAAATATTGTTTAACATATTAGTCCTAACTAAACCGCCGCATCCCCGCCGCTGTACACTAAATCTAAATCCCCCAAAACTCGCCCTCCCTCTCCCCTGGAAAATCCACGACTTTCTTGGTCGTGGATTTTGCTGCCCTCTACTCTTCCGTGTGAGGCAGAGCTATGAGCTGCAGCCCTGCCTCACACGCGTCTGTCAGCGGCGGATCTCCGCCTCCCCCCACCCCTCTTGGTGAAGGAAGACTGAGAGGGGCGGGGAGAGGCGGCGATCCGGGCTGACAGACGCGCTGAGAGGCAGAGCTGCGGCTCATAGCTCTACCTCTCACAGTAGCGCTGCCCGGATTGCCCCCCCCGGGGAGTTTGGAGGGATTTAGATAGTGTACAGCGGCGGGGATGCAGCGGTTTAGTTAGGGCTAATATGTTAAACAATATTTTGGGATAAAAAAAGGATTTTTAAGAGTCTTCAGAGTCTCTTTAATAGTCTCCCTCTTTTCCTCTTGTATTTCCCTGCTGGTATAAAGCCCTCCTTCCTCTCATATATTTCTTTCAGCCCCATTTCTAGGGGCGTGCCAGCAGTGTGGCCGCCCTGAGTGCTGGGGAAGGGAGGGTGGGGTGCCACGATGAAGGGTGGAGCCGCAGCTGTAGGGAGGGCGGCCCGACTTCTCCCTCCTTCCTCTGCCTGGGGCCACCCTCTGTACTCCCCCATTCGCTGCAGAGTTAGAGCAGCGGGAAGCCTTGTATAGCACAACTCACCTCCCTGCTTTCCAGTCTCTGATCACTTGCCGCTGGTCTCTGCTAATGAGGAAGTAGAGTGTGTATACGCGGCTATGCAGAGGAGACCTGCGGCAAGTGATTGACGATTGGAACAGCAGGGAGGTGAGTTGTGCTATACAAGGCTTCCCACTGCGCTAACTTTGCAGCGGAGGGGGGGGGAGCACAGAGGGTGGCCCTAGGCAGAGGAAGGGAGGGAGAAGTCAGCCGCCCTTCCCGTGGCTGACTCTTACCTCCATGATGGGGGGGGGGGTACCTACCAATCTCACCTATATTGGGGGCACCTATCTATCTAGCCTACACTGGGGCACTTACCTATTTACCTAGACTGGGGGCTCCTACCCATCTAGTATATACTGAGGGCACCTAACTATTTAACTTATACTGGGGCACCTGCCTATCTAACCTACACTGGGGGCACCTACCTATCTAACCTATACTGCGGGCACCTACCTAGTTAACTTATACTGGGGGTGCCTACCCATCTTAACCTATACTGGTGACAACTATACTGGCAACCTACATTGGAGGCACCTACCTAGGTAGCCTATGCTGCGGGCACCTACAGATCTAACCTACAGTGAGGGCACCTACCTATCTAACCTATACAGGGGACAACTATACTGGCTACCTATATTGGAGGCACCCACCTAGCTAACCTAAACTGGGGCACCCACCTATCTAACCTATACTGGCTACCTATATTGGGGGCACCTACCTATCTAACCTATACTGGGGGCACCTGCCTATCTAACCTATACTGGGGGCAACTATACTGGCTACCTATACTGGAGGCACCTACTGTGGGCAATTATATTGGCTACCTATACTGGGGTACCTATGCCTGGCTACCTACTATACTGGGGGACCTATAGCTGTCTACCTATGCTGGGTGCAAATAGACCTGGCTAATCTATACTGTGGGCACCTATACCTGGCTCCACGGGGGGAGGGGGGTTGCGTCAAATATTACACCCTCGCCATGAGTGCAATTTAGCCTAGAAACTGCCCTGATTTCTTTGGTGGTCCGCTACTCCTTCCTTCTCTTCTTATCCACCAATTGGCAACAGAGAAAAAAAAAAACACAACTTACTATTACTGACATTCTTGGCATTCTCTCGTGGAAGGACGTGGAACACCCCGAGGGTTGGTGGAACTTCTTTGTCAAGCACTGGCCTGAAAAACCAAAAGGCATAAATTAGATAAAACATTAATTAGAATGTATTTATCTGTTTGTATGGGTAAAATTCGAAAAATTAGAATATTGTGCAAACGTCCATTTACTTCAGTAATTCAACTTTAAAGGTGAAACTAATATATGAATTAGACTCTGTACTTACAAAGCAAGATATTTCAAGCCTTTCACCTCCCCAGAAGATCTGCCAACATTAGTTCATGCCTTACATTACATTACATCATTACTGGACTATTGTGATGCTCCCTACACCGGCCTTCAAAACAAGGACTTGTTCCACCTACAGTCAGCTGGTACAGAATATTGCTGCTAGACTGTTAACTGCCACATAACACCAGTTCTGAACTCCCCTCACTGGCTACCTATAAAATGGAGGATCGTATCCAAGATTGGCCTACTGACATTTAACCACTTGAGGACAGCATTATTAAACCCCCCTAAAGACCAGGCCATTTTCACTAAATACTTTAGGCTACTGCAGCTTTAAAGTGGGATTGTCACCATAAAAATGAAATTTCAACAGCAACTAGTCTGAGTGTATCCTACTAATATAATAAATGGGAAGGTTCGGATGTTTGGATGTTTGGATGTTTGTTACTCGATCACGCAAAAATGGCTGAACGGATTTGAATAAAATTTGGCACACACATAGTACACTACCTGGAATAAAGTATAGGATACTTTTTATTCCCATAACCAAAAGGGGGTGGAGCCAAATACAAATTTCACTGAGAAAATGTAAACTGCAGCCATTCTTACACTGTTAATGGCAGGGTTCTCAAACTTTGCACAGTTGGCCGTTGGGTGACTGGGATTAATATTCAGAAAGGTGGGAGGAGCCTACAAAAGCCAATCATAATTCACCAATTAGATTTGTTTCATTCCAACGCAAATGATTGATGCCAAACACCGCAAAGCTCACAAACTTGGTAATTGAGTAATTGATTAATTGTGTGTGAGGGTTAAAAAAGTGGGCATAGCCAACACCAGCCAAATACATAAGCGGGCAACATGGAGTCATAAGTGGGCGGAGACAAATACAAACTGGGATTAATATTCAGAAAAGTGGGTGGAGCCTATGAAAGCCAATCAAAAATGATCTATTGATTTTTCAGGGGAATATTTCATTGCTGCCATTCTTGCACTGTTAATAGCACAAGCCTTAAACCTGGTACAGTTGATCATTGGGTGACTGGGGTTTAAATTGTTAAAGGGGGTGGAGCCACAAACAGACAATCTTATTTGTTTCATTTTAATGCAGGTTATGGATGCTAAAAACCGCAAAGCTCACAAACTTGGTCATTGAGTAATTGTGTGTTAAGGTTAGGAAAAGTAGACGCAGCCAACACCAGCCAAATACATAATCTGGCAATACCGGGTCATCAGCGGGCGGATACAAATACACATTTCACTGAGAAAATGTAAACTGAAACCATTCTTACACTGTTAATGGCAGGGTTCTCAAACTTTGCACAGTTGGTCACTGGCTGACTGAGATTAATATTCAGAAAAGTGGGTGGAGCCTACAAAAGCCAATCAAAATTCACCTATTGATTTTCCAGGGGAATATGTAATTGCTGCCATTCTTGCACTGTTAATGGCACAAGCCTTAAACCTGGTACAGTTGGTCATTGGGTGACTGGGGTTTAAATTGTTAAAGGGGGTGGAGCCACAAACAGACAATCTTATTTGTTTCATTTTAATGCAGGTTATGGATGCTAAAAACCGCAAAGCTCACAAACTTGGTCATTGAGTAATTGTGTGTTAAGGTTAGGAAAAGTAGACGCAGCCAACACCAGCCAAATACATAATCTGGCAATACCGGGTCATCAGCGGGCGGATACAAATACACATTTCACTGAGAAAATGTAAACTGAAACCATTCTTACACTGTTAATGGCAGGGTTCTCAAACTTTGCACAGTTGGTCACTGGCTGACTGAGATTAATATTCAGAAAAGTGGGTGGAGCCTACAAAAGCCAATCAAAATTCACCTATTGATTTTCCAGGGGAATATGTAATTGCTGCCATTCTTGCACTGTTAATGGCACAAGCCTTAAACCTGGTACAGTTGGTCATTGGGTGACCGGGGTTCAAATTTAGACAAAGAGGTGGAGCCACAAACAGCCAATTAGATTTGTTTAATCTCCATGCAAATTATTGATGCCACAGACCGCAAAGCTCACAAACTTGGTCATTGAGTCATTGTGTGTTAGGATTAGAAAAAGTAGGTGGAGCCAACACCAGCCAAATACATACCCAGGAAATGCCAGGTCATCAGTGGGCGGAGACAGATACAAATTTCATTGGGAAAATGTAAACTGCAGCTATTCTTACACTGTTAATGGCAGGGTTCTCAAACTTTGCACAGTTGGTCACTGGGTGACTGGGATTAATATTCAGAAAGGTGGGTGGAGCATACAAAAGCCAATCAAAATCCACCTATTGATTTTTAAGGGGAATATTTAATTGCTGCCATTTTTGCACTGCTAATGGCACAAGCCTCTTGCACTGTTAATCCCCTGTACCTGGTACACTTGGCCATTGGGTGATTTAAGTTCAAATTCAGAAAAGGGGTGAAGCCACAGCCAATCAGATTTATTTTATTTCAATGCAAATTATTGATGCCAAAGATCGCAAAGCTCTCAAACTTGGTCATTAAGTTATTAAGTAATTGTGTGTTAGGGTTAGGGAAAGGGGGCAGGACCAACACCAGCCAAATACATACCCGGGCAATGCCAGGCATCCAGCTTGTTAAGTAATAAAGATTCTAATCCTGCATTCAAAACTTTCAAAACTTTTTCTGCTGTTATGGTTTGGAGTTATCACATACTTTAGGAGCACTGGCCTTTTAATAGTCAGTGCCAAACAGTTGCATGCTGGGGCTTCTTGTTATCCTACTAATATAATAAATGGGAAAGTTTGGATGTTTGGATGTTTGGATGTTTAGATATTTAGATATTTAGATATTTAGATGTTTGGATCTTTGTTACTCGATCACGCAAAAATGGCTGAATTTGAATGAAATTTGGCACACACATAGTACACTGCCTGGAATAAAATATAGGATACTTTTTATTCCCATAACCAAAAAGGGGGCGTAAACTGCAGCCATTCTTACACTGTTAGTGGTAGGGTTCTCAAACTTTGCACAGTCAGTTGGTCACTGGGTGACTGGGATTAATATTCAGAAAGGTGGGTGGAGCCTACAAAAGCCAATTAAAATCGACCTATTGATTTTTAAGGGGAATATTTAACTGCTGCCATTCTTGCACTGTTAATGGCACAAGCCTCTTGCACTGTTAATCACCTGTACCTGGTACACTTGGCCATTGGGTGATTGGGGTTCAAATTCAGAAAAGGGGTGGAGCCACAGCCAATCAGATTTATTTTATTTCAATGCAAATTATTGATGCCAAAGACTGCAACGCTCACAAACTTGGTCATTAAGTAATTGTGTGTTAGGGTTAGGGAAAGTGGGCGGAGCCAACACCAGCCAAATACATACCCGGGCAACCCCAGGCATACAGCTAGTATATATATATATATATATATATATATATATATATATATATATTTATATAGAAAGAGGGACAAAGTCCTGAAAGAGGGACAAATGAGGGAGAAAGAGGGACAGAGGGACAGGGCTCCCAAAGAGGGACTGTCCCTCCAAAAGAGGGGAGCTATTAGTAACGCGCTTTACCATAGCAACAGTCCTTCTAATCGAGTACCATGGGCCAGCTAATAGCATAACTTGGGGAACTGGTAGTGAAGAAGGTTGTTGCAGATCACGGTACTCAGCGCCGACCACCGTAACTAGGTACCCCATAGCAGTAACGATATACTACGCGGGGCACGTAGCAGTAATTCGGGGTTCCGGCGGTTGCTGCAATCAAAATTACATCTCCCTCTGAGTTGCAGCAACTCGGAGGGGGAAATAGTATTTAACTAGGTAACTGAAATCTATTCCCTGTTTTGATGGCTATCTGGCTGCCAGGGCGTAGATTTCAATACATCAACGATGTGCGTTCTTGCCGCTTTCGTCGCCCCCGATGATCTCACTGCTGTCTCCCCGCAGCTCACTCGCTCTGCCGTCTCTATAACAACAGAGCCCCGTGAGTGGGTCAGGAGCTGATTTCATTGACTCCTGACCCTGTCTATCAATGTAAGCAGCTCCCATTGGCTTTCATTGATAGGCAGGGTCAGGAGCCAATAAAAGTAGCTCCTGATCAGCTCAAAGGAACATCATAGAAATGGCAGAGTGGGTGGCTGAGGTTCCTAGCATGCGGTATGGACGGTGATTGCGGCAGGTGTGTGTGCCAATTCATTGGTATTTGTTGTTATTCCACCGTTTCTTGTACCAGCATTCTCTGGTCCTTAAGGGGGCAGAGACTGCTGGTACTTAATTGCTTAACCATTTAACGTCTCCGGGGAGTTAATTATGGCAGCAGGGAGAGCCGACATACAGCTCGCCCTGTGCCCAACTCACCGGTGACAAATACATACGTACGCACTGGCAGGAGTAGGGGTCTTATTGCCGCGCACCGTTTGTTTTCTCTTACGTGATGTTTTCATAACTTGTCAATAAAATGCATTATAAGCGGGGGCGTGGCTATGCAGCAGAGGTGAATGGCTGCTTGAGCCTGCAGCTCTCTGCTAAGGCATCTGAATAGCGACTAACAGCAGCCTGGAAAGCCCTTAATTTCAGCTTAAACCTTGTGGGAACGCTTCCTGATCGTGATGGACTGGAATAAAGTGACCTACAAGAGGAAGGGATCCTCTCCTGTCCCTAAAAGGCTCACAGATCTGTATGAAGATGAAAACCAAGATGGCCACCGTTCTTTACAACAAGAAAAGCATGGGCAAGATGGAGGACGCTCACAGCATAGATATACTGTGGAAGAACTGCTTCTCCAGACTACTCCTAAATACCAGAGGAATAAATATGCTCCTCTCAGCACTCCACACCGCAGAAGTTATAGAGAGGACCTGGAAGAAGAAAATGAGGAGGAAGAGGACAATGCAGACAGAGATCGCAGCCCTCTGAAGCCTCACAAAGAAGGAGACCATTTAAAGCACAAAGAACAAAGAGATCCTAAGGTAGGAATGACTCCTCATGTAACATCTAATATCCCAGCCTCCCTAGATCCCTTTATTGACTTCCCAGCGTCAGAACAGCCCATGACACAAAAGCTTTTTAAAGAGTTTATGGTCTCATTCAGCGGAATGCTGCAGGGAAATATGTCTGAGATTAAAACTGAAATGAAAATGCTGGCTGGCCATATGTCGCAGTTCGCTTCTGAAACAGACTACAGGGTCACTAAGCTGGAGAAAAAAGTGTCAGAAATCACTGCAGCATATAATGGCTTGTTAGAATCACATAAGGAAGTACAAGGGGAGGTAAAATGGCTGAAGGAGAGATCTGTGGACTCTGAAGATCGCAACAGGCGAAATAATATTAAAATCAGAGGAATCCCAGAGTCTGTAAAGACTGAGGAGCTAATGCCATATGTGAAAGATGTTATTAAATCTGTTTTGCCTGATACAGCTGAAAGTGAGCTTATAGTGGACCGAGTGCATAGACTGCCTAAGCCCAGCTTCATTGCTGACCATCTTCCTAGAGACATGATACTGAGAATCCATTTCTTCCATGTTAAGGACAGATTTTTAGCAGTGACCAGGAGACAGCAGAAGTTACAGGAGCCATATCATAAACTGACCTTTTATAATGATCTGTCACAAGCTACACTAAAGGCTCATACACACGGGGTACGGCCGTCGCCGCAACCACGTGGCACGCGCGTGTTGCGGCGACGGTTCGTCCATGTGTATGACGCCCCGAACCGTCGCCCGTCGGAGCTGTCGCCAGGCGATTGACATGTTCAATCGCCGGCTACAGCCGTCGCCGCAACATCGCCGGAACTGTCGCTAGCCCCGCATGTGTATGCGGGCTAGCGACAGCTACCCACACACAGTACACGGAGCATCCGGCGGGGGGGAGGAACCTCGGCGACAGCTTCCGCCACATCGCTAATCCCTCTGCTGCCGCGTGTATGCAGAGGGACTTGGCGACGAGCTGTCGCCGAACTGTCTCCGAACTGTCGCGCACACGCTCCCGTGTGCAGCGACAGCTACAATTGTCCCCCGTGAGTACTTAGCTTTAAGGCAAGGAAAGACTTTGGCCCTGTATCAGCTACACTGAGAAATAAAGGAATCTCCTATTCGTGGGGATTCCCAATAAAAATGAAGATTGTGGATCAGGGTCATGTTTTCATCATAAAAGATGTGGATGAAGGATATGCATTACTGAAAAAGTGGGGAATCCCTGTCCTTAAACCTAAAGAGGGAAGACCTGAGTATCCAGCACGTCAATTTAATCAGCAAGCAATGGAGTGGTCCCATGAGGACACGGAAAAAGACAAGTCAGAGGAGGCTTCCAAGGACACAGACTTTCCCCCCAAGAGAGACTTTCCCCTCAGGGAAGGATTTTCTTCACTCTGAGGTGAAGTGTCTGTTGTCCATTGGCTGGACCTGGATATACAGACCATACAATGGTTCACACAAAGAACACTGACTTTGTTTTTGTTATTGTTTTTGTTTTTATTTTTATTTTTCTTTGCTTTTTATGTCTTTCTCCTTTAAGATATAGTAGTATTCTGCCTTTGCTGCCCAAAATTACCTTAAAATTTTATGAAAAGTGTTGCAGAAAATTGTCTGTACAACACTCACTATTCTTTTCAAATTTTGCTTTTTACGATTTGAACAATTATTTGAGCTTTTACTGGTTTCCTAAGGACTCTAATAACAATTTATACTGTTCATATTCTTGGAAATTTAACAAAAATTTGTTTTTCAGTGAAAATGGTTTTTCTCAATTCTGCTTTTCTTCAAGCAAAGAAGTCATGACTGATGGGAATCAGACTGACAGAATCATATGAACTGCTATACCATTGATGTGTAAGGGTATATTGATGTTGTTTCTGAATATGATGTGTATATATCGTTTAATCTTGTGCTATGAATCAGAAAATTAACTTTCTATCTCTAAATGTGAGAGGGATTAATTCTCAAAGAAAAAGATACTTGCTAAATAAGTTAATTAAGGGCTCTTTCACATCAGACAACGCGAACAGGAGCCGTTCTCCTGCACGCGTTGTCTGCCTGCGGCGTGTCGTCGGGTATCTGCGGTGCGACGCACTCATCGGCGGTAGCTGGTAATTAAACCCGACGGAAAACGCCGGCTCGCGGGTGCGTTGGAGGAAAAACTGCGCCCGGGTGCGTCGGAACCGCAACGCATCGAAACGCAGCGTCGAGTGTGAAAGGTAAAATTAAAGTCTATGGACTTTCATCTTACGCAGAAAGTCTGCCCTAATGTGAAAGAGCCCTAAGGAAGAGAAAACAGATGTTCTTTGTTTGCAGGAGACCCACTTAAATTCAAAAAGTGCAGCTGAATTAAAATTGGCACAATTTACAAAAAATTATCATGCTACACTGCCAAATAAAAAGAAAAGTGGAGTCTTGATAGCTTTTAGAGACTCCCTAGGATTTGAATTGTTAGATTTTCATAGTAGCCTAGATGGAAGATTGGTGATTGCTGTGGGGAAAATCAATTGTCAAGAATTCACCTTTGCTAATATTTATTCAACAAATGTACATCAAGCTATTTTTTTTGAGTAAACAATTAAAGAAAATAACTAGTATGGCCAAAGGTTTCCTTATCATATCTGGGGATCTTAATGCAGTAATAGACCCATTAATGGATTGTACTGCTAAAAAAAGGAAAAACCCAGCAATCATCCAATCTACCTTAATAAACAATGAGCTGTATGATGTTTGGAGGTGTGCTCACCCAGGGGACAAACAGTATTCCTTTTATTCGGCAATTCATCATTCTTTTACAAGGATTGATTACTTGTTGGCTGACAGATTCTCCCTCCCCCTTATATCTGAAGTAGGAATAGGGACCAGAGTATGGTCAGATCATGCCCCTATTACAGCTAAAATCGAACTACAGGGCCCCCCTAATAATATTAATTTTATATGGAGGATGAATATATTAGTATTAAATTCTGAAACCACAGCCCCTATTATTAAATATAGTTTAGAAGAATATTTTAAAATTAATGATACCCCAGGAATGTCAAAAATCACCCTATGGAATGCCCATAAGGCCTACATGAGAGGTGTATTCATGAAACAAAGTGCAATCCTTAAAAGGAAATTTAGAGAGAAAACAGACAATTTACACAAAGAAATAAAAAAATTAGAAAAACTTATATTTATCGATAAAAAGTCAGAGTTTGTTCCCCAATTAGAGAAATGTAGACAAGAATTAGCAGAAAATTTGTATGCACAATATGATAAATGGCAAAGTATATTACAGGAAATATGGCACTCAGATAGGAATAGAGCAGGTAAAGCCATGGCCCGCAAAATTAAAGGTAGAAGAATTATACAGAGAATAATTAAGATAAAACACCCCCAAACACATTTAGATGTACATCATCCCCAAGATATAGTAGATGCCTTGGCAGAATTTTATAAGAAATTATATAATTTAGATGAAGACCCAAATACCCATTCCCCAACCCAACAAGAAATATATAAATATTTAGAAAAAATTAATCTCCCTAGTTTAGATGAATTTGAGGAAAAACAGTTGAATACTCCTTTTAACCAACAAGAAGTGGAACTGGCTATCAGATCTCTGAAAAGGGATAAGGCACCGGGAGTTGATGGATTTGTAAATGACTACTACAAGAAATACTCAAGTATACTATCTAAACATCTAGTCACAATGTTTAATGAGGTAGCAACTCTTGGTGCCTTTCTCAAGGAAAACTTGATTGCTATCATATCAACAATTCCCAAAGAGGATAAGGATCTGTCAGATCCAGGAAGTTACAGACCAATCTCCTTGCTTAATACGGATTTAAAATTATATGCCAGAATATTGGCTAATAGATTGGCACCTTTGATACCACAATTGATTAACTCTGATCAGGTGGGGTTTGTTCAGGGTAGAGGGACTAGTGATGGTACTAGAAGGGTGATGGCCTTGCTTCATCAGGTGAAGCTCTGTTGGACGCCTTCTCTTTTCATCTCTTTGGATGCGGAGAAGGCGTTCGACAGGGTGAATTGGAATTATATGTCAGCTGTATTGGAAAAATTTGGTTGTGAAGGTGCAATACATAGATCAATTATGGCCTTATACATACAGCCGTCAGCAAGGGTATTGTCGTCAGGAAATCTGTCTGTCCCATTTAATATCAGTAATGGAACAAGGCAGGGATGTCCATTGTCTCCCCTTATTTACATTTTATCATTGGAACCACTGGCACAGAGGATAAGGAACAATAAAAACATACAAGGTATTCAATTAAGTGACTTTGAGTCAAAGCTAAGCTTGTTTGCAGATGATATCTTGCTGTGTATACAAAAACCTGTATTGTCATTGTCCAGTGTTCAGATGGAGTTAGATAACTTCTCCCTAGTTTCACAATACAAAATCAACAATAGTAAAACTACGGTTATGCTTTGTAATGTCCCACCCAAAATGCTGGAAGAACTAAAGAGCTCCTGCACATACTCCTGGGATGTCAACTCTATTACATTTCTGGGAATACATCTAACTCCCACCATAGAGAGATTATATAGGGAAAATTTTGAGCCGTGGATAAATAAATTAAAAAACCATTTGGAAAACGTATCTAAATTTGAATTTTCTTGGCTAAGTAGATCAGCAGCATTCAAGATGTTAATTCTTCCTCAATTATTATACCTTTTCAGAAATGTACCAATCAAAATTCCCCAAAAGTTCTTTACTATAACTCAAAGAATGATTAATAAATTTGTATTAATGAATAAGAGATCTAGATTTTCAAATAAACTACTCACAACACATTCCACCAACCTAGGATTAGGAGTACCTGACCTAGATAAATATAATAGGGCTTGTATTTTGGAACAGTCAAGACCAATATGGTATAAGGATTATTCTAAACAATGGGTAAAAATAGAGGAAGATCAGTTGCCTGCTGATAATATGATTTCTTATCTTGAATCTAGATTTAATTGGAGGTTCCCTTAAAAATGTCTAACCCCATAACTGCCAATATGATTAGAATATGGAAAGAATGAATTGCAACTAGTAGTAAAGACCCCCTGGCCATAATGGTAGATATCCCATTAGTTAACTTATCATTGGCATTAAGTAATTTTTCATTGGAAAATTGGATAGGAAAAGGTATAACAAAAATAGATGACTTGTTAGTAGAAGGCAAACTAAGGCCATTTGAGGACTTAGTATCTTTATTTCATATACCAGGAGAGGATACGTTTAAATATTACAGGATTAGGAGATTTTTAGATAAACACTCCCCTCAGCCTATTTTTTATTTACCACAGATTAAAAAACTTATGGAAGAACAGAATTATAGACAAAAAGGCATTTCAATTTTCTATAGAACTCTCTTGGATGAAGCACCTAAGTGGCAGCTTGGGAGATGGCAGGAGCTCCTACAAGAAGATATTGGGATTGAGGACTGGGAGAGGGCTTATAGCTCTCTTAGGAAAACTACTCATTGTGTGACGCATTATGAAGGCTATTTAAAATTATTGTGGCACTGGTATCTTACACTGGATAAGATAGCTAAATTCGATACCAATACTACACCTATGTGCTGGAGGAATTGCAAAAATACAGGTACACTCTATCATGTCTTTTGGTCCTGTCCAGTGGTGTCCAAAATATGGGGAGACATTGAGACCTTCTTAAAGAATTTACCTTTTTCTCTTTCTAAGATCACTCCTGACATGGCATTACTTCATCTGAAGACGGCTGATATGCCAATAGGTGAGAGGTTTATCTTTAACCATATATGTATTGTCATGAAAAATTTCATTGCGGAAAATTGGAAGACGCAATATGCCCCAACCTTAGAAGGTGGATCAGAATCTAGTTGCTGAAAAATCCTGGGCAATTAGATGCGGAAGCATTCAGGCATTTCAGAGAAGAGTATATTTATGGCCTACAGTATTTAAAGAATCTAAACTTTTGGATATTTAAAGAATAGTAAGATCCCCTCTCGCTGTAATTTGTTCATATACACTAGATATATTGTAATTGGAGATGACATTAGATATACCTAGTTATGTATACATATATATACATACTGGATAGTTATGACTCAAACAATGTAATATTGCATTATTTAAATATGTGCATGGTTCTATATAGGAAACAATTTTGAAAGATTGAGCTGGGAGGCAAGGCAGCTCAGGCAGAGAATTAGTTTAGTCTAGCTTAGTTTAGTTTAATTTAGTTTAGTTTAGTTTAATTTAGTTTAGTTTACTTAGATTAACTAGTTAGCTATATTGGAACTATACTACTATGGCTTAGACACTTATTTGTCTATTAGTATTTGTTGGTTACTCAATAATAAGGATTTTAAATTAAGGACCTTAAGTAGGGATGCTCATCCGGATTCCGCGGAAATGCAATTTCCGAAATTTCCGATCGGAAATTGCATTTCCACATCGGAATGCGGAAATCGGTAATGCAAGTGCCATAGGCGGATTTCCGCCGGAAATCGCGGAAATTTCCGCCGGAAGTCGCGGAAATTCCACCCGACTTTAACATTGATTTTCTCAAAAACTATAACCTCTTTTTGAAAACTTTTTTTTTGCATCTTATTCACAAGATTCGGTTTAATAAATGCTGAAAATTTGGTGTTTCTAGGACTTAAGGGGGCTTTTCTATTAACTGCTAAATTCGGCGGATTTTTACTGTAATGTAAAATGCAGAAAATCTGCCTATTTTCTGCATTTTACATGACAGTAAAAATCCGCCGAGTTTAGAAGTTAATAGCAAAACCCCCGTAAGTCCTAGAAACACCAAATTTTCAGGGTTTATTAAACAGAACCTTCTGAGCAAGATGCAAAAAAAAGTTTTCAAAAAGACCTTATAGTTTTTGAGAAAATTGATGTTAAAGTTGGGCGGAATTTCCGCGATTTCCGGCGGAAATTCCACCTTGGAATGCGGAAATTGGTAGCGGAAAGCGGAATCGGTAATCAGTACATAACGGAATGCGGAATTACCGCGGAATCGGAATTTGGCATTCCGACCATCCCTAACCTTAAGTGAAGTGTAATACAGATTAAGCAAGGTATTGACAACTATCGAGGTGGCGCACTCTGGAGTCTCTGTAGGGTGGCTTAAGTGCCCCCATTCTCCAGAGGTTGAGCTGCCTACAATGCGACTTTGGAGTTTCTTGAAATATAATTGGACACTCACTGAGGTCCTTTAGACATATTAGGTTATTATAGAAGTCAAATTATAATGGGTAGATAGGTAGTTAGTATGCAGAGTTTCCGCTTGGCATTGCACAGACAGGAGTATGAATCTCTTGTTTGTGACTTGGCAAAAATTTGTGATATTCTGATCTCATATGCGTTATTTTTGTTATTTGATACATTAATTGGTGATTTTTCGCGCAATTTTCGCAAAACGTACGCGTTTTTGCGTTTGCGTTAATACGCGCTCAATGTGCGTTTTATATGCGTTTGGCGCGGTTTGCGTTCAGACGCATTAAGCAAGTTTAGATGCGGTTTTTGAGGGAATGCGTATTAGATGCGTATTATGATGCGTATTTGATGCGTATATTAATGTGTAATTATCCGCGTATTGTACGCGTGGGATGGGTATTGGGAATAGGTTCTTACGCATATGGGTTGTTTTTTTTTTTTTTTTTTAGTAAAATTAGTGAGCAAATGCTGTAAGAATCAGTTATTAAGCATTGGTGAATATCCAGTGGAGTTCTACATCTAAGGTGTATAAATATAGAAATAAAAAGACCAACAGATGTTTGTGAATAAATATGTGTTTATATATTAAGATCATTATGTGATATAAAAGATCATGTGTACAGGTCCTTCTTTCTTTTATTCATATATCTGTTAAACAAAGTATGTTTTATGTATACAGTGTCTTGTTTTTATACATATAATATGTCTGTGACATATGTTTAATTTTTGAAAAAATTCCAATAAAAAATTATTGAAAAAAAAAAATGCATTATAAGCAAGAAAATGCACCAAATATTTTACTAGTACCTTTTAACCAACTTTTTAGAAGTTTTAATATTTTTCAGTCCCAAAGATAAAAAGTAATTTCAAAGAGATGATGAAAAAGTGTCTCCTGGGAGAAAAACATGAATAAAGGCCTATGCTATGGGGTTGACACACAAAGCTGCAGTAATATTGCTGTGCGCAGGTACCACCGGCAGTACGATGCTATCACCAGGGCTGGGTCAAGGCAGAGGCAAGAGAGGCTCCAGCCTCAGGGTGCAGTGTAGGAGGGGGCATATAACTCACTCAGCTATCATTCCCCTATTGTGTTTGTAGCAGAGAGAAATAATAAAAGGGGATACATGGCAGTGACTGCAAGCCAGACAACTAGAGATTAAGGTGTCGGGGCCCTGGGGCACCTCTTAGTCTAATAGCAATCAGTGTGTGACGGCTAGGTTGGTAGGAATGGAGGGGCACATTTTGGTGTCTCAGCCTCGGGTGCCGGAGGACCTTGTCCTGGGCTGGTTTTGACTATCACTTATGCTTTTAGCAGTCTAGAGTAACGCTAAGGTAATGTTACTAATATGTGTTACCGTAGCAATGCTCACGTTATTTGTGTACTGTGGGTTGCACTCAGGGCCGGATTTCTGGCAAGGCCACATAGGCCATGGCCTAGGGCACCAGAAATTTAGGGGCGGCTCAGTGAGGGACAGTAAAGCTGTTCCATGCAGCCATCCCTATCTACATGGACAGCTTTAACCTTTGAACTCTCTGTCCTGTGTACTTGTGTCGTCCCTGCAAGACCTGTTAGCTCTATCCTACAGGTACACTTCAGCCTAACTCACATGGTGGCACAATGGGTCCATCATTAATGAGATGGCAAACATAACATAAAAGTTATTAAGGAAAATATAACTTATAATTTATATGCGTATTACTGAAATAGTTATTGTCTGTGACATCCAATGATGTAAGTAGAATTCTCATTGCGGCACACGGAGATAACAACCATACAGACCATTAATTGGCCTTGGGCGGTAAAAAGTACAAATCCGGCCCTGGTTGCACTAATCGGGTAACTCACAGCAACCTGCCTCAGGTGGTAATGGCAAGCACTGTCTGTGCACAACAATATTACCCCAGCTTCGTGTATAAACCCCCACATGTTTGTTAAAAAGATGGGCGCATCTACACAGGAATAAGCTAAACAATAAGCTATTGGTTATAAATTGTATAAATAATTACTCTGAGAAGAACTCATGCTCCTCTTTGCTATAAATATTCCGTTTTTCTCCTAATACGTGATACCGATAGGAGTCGCACGGCAGCTGCTTTGGCCGCTGACACACCCATTTGTCATCATAGCGCTGCTCATAATATTCACAGACATCCTGGCCAGGCAGCTCAACGTTGCATTCCACAACCTCTTGTTTTCCATTTTGCTCATAGAAGCCTCGGTAGAAGACCCGCATGTCTAAAATAAGCACAAATGTCACCCTTAAAAATATTACAGTAGATAATGGAGATAACTTAAAAATAACCTTAAAGGACTTACGAGGCTAAAACCACTAAAAAAGTCAAGTACCTGCATGATGTTTAAATGCACGGAGGACGCCATCCACGCCCTCCGTACAGTTCCGCCGGGTCCCCTTAGTGAAATCGCCCCCCGTGCCGCTCGCGACCCCACAGGCTGGGTTGGGCTCTCCTGCCACTCCTAATATGGCCGCCGAAACTGGCCGCGGCTGTGCAGCCCACACTGCCGCAAATGCGGCTGCGCAGCTCTAGGGCCTCCTCCCTGATCCATGCTGAGGGGACCCGGCGGAACAGAACGTAAAGCGTGGATGGCGTCCTCCATGCATTTAAACATCATGCAGGTACTTTACTTTTTTAGTGGTTTTGGCCTCGTAAGTCCTTTAAACATACTATCACCGTTCGGGTCCACCCTATACTGTCCCATTGTGCCATTTTCTCAACCTTCACCCTGAAGTCAGGTGGGACAGGATGGCCAAACAGATATGATCAACACCTGGGCCACGCCCCCCTGCCTCCACAAAAAGCACAATCCTGGGAGCCATTTTGACCCAACCTATTGTCAATGTCCCTACACATTGACTATAGGTAGGGTCAAAATGGCTCCCAGGATTGTGCTTTTCATGGAGGGAGGGGGGGGGGGCATGTCCCAGGTGTTGATCATATCTGATTGGCCATCCTGTCCCACCTGACTGTCCCACCTGAGGAGCTGCTGCTGCAGATAGATAGACAGTGAGAGATAGGCTATATTGTGTACATTGTGCTGTGTAGCACTTCAGAGACAAAAACAAAAGACCGAGAGCCCAAATGGTGTGGTATTTCAAAACAGGAGAGATACAATTAATTAAAATAGATTTATACTCACAAACATAGGTTGCCCCTAGGCAACCACTCCATATGCGGGTGGGGAGAATTAGGACCTGACCCCACTCAGGTATAAGATGTCGCTCTCTGTAGAAGAAATTAGGAAAAATCCTTGCCACCAACGGTGGACTGCATTCTGAGTAGGATATGGACCAGAGGCGCCAAAAAGAGTAAAAACAATACTAGGTTTAAAAGACTTGGGGGGAGCCGTGCTCACCCCCTATCAACAGACCAAAAGCCAATAGAACCAACAATCTTTGGTCAAAAATTCAACAATTTATTGGTACTCCCAGGTGCTACGCGTTTCACGGGATTATCCCGCTTCCTCAGGCAATCATACAGGAGTACAAGCTACAAAGAATACAAAACAATAACATACATAAATATATAGACCCCAAATGCTTGTATTACTTAAAAACAATTACACATAATGGTTGAGGACATACAGGGTTAAATGCGAATTACAATGTAAGCCTGTAGCTTAAATTTATAATCATTGGAAATTATTTGAGCCATAGTGTAAATAAGTATTCTCAAAAGTTCCCTACAACAAATTTCAGAATTTTAAAAAACCTTAAAAGTTATTAAAAAAATTATTAAAAATACGTGTCGTATCAGCCAATATGTTTAAATAACCTAAGTTGGTCGGAATGGCTCATTATATTTGTTCTACAGTAGTATTGACTAGCCTTAAAAATTGGTATAGTGTGTTATTTTTATGCAGGTGATCAAATAAATAAGGGAAGAGGCAGGACTAAAAATGAAGTAATTGCCATGAAATTACTATAATCCTAAATGATGCTACATATCTCCGTATTGAGTCTGGACAAAATGTGAGAAAGAGCTTACCAGTTGGGGGTCTGGAACGCAGTGTAGCGCCTCAGTGGGAAAGCGAGGCGCTCCGGGCACTATAAATATCCCAAATGAGCGGAGAACGCCGTCTCCGCATTGTCCTGGCTGACTTCCGCTGTGCTGGGCGGAAGTGATGTATGGCGCACATGCGCCGGAAGATGACGGCGCCATTTTGGATTAGGGCTATTATGGGCAGCATGTGTAATGTTGGTAGGCGTCCATCATGACGCTTTTTGTGCGTCCGAACCGCTGTGTATATGCGTCCAATGCTATCGCTGTACGCGCTATAATGCCAAGGAACTGTCAGTACGTTTTTTACGTGTCCGAACCGGCGCGTGCATGCGTCCACTGCTAGCGCTATATGCGCCATAATGCCAAAGCATTGTCAATATATTATAGTGTTGGAATAGAAAGTCAACTAAAAAAGTGGTGAAAGTATATAACCAGGGGGGTAAGGGCAACACATGGATGCCGATTGGGTATATGTGGGTTTAGGGGACTTCGCTTTACTGGAATATAGCGTACAGATCCTATTTTCCTATATAGCACCAGGACCATAAGTTAGTACAGTTTTGTACAATATTAACTGATATAGCAAATTAGGCACAAATGTAATAATAAAGTTTATATGATACAACAGAGGATAATAAATGTTGGAAAAATAATAAATAATAGAGACAAAAAAACAACAACACAAAAAACACACAATATTGCAGAGGATTACACTATAGTCACAGAGATTATATAAACAACTAGAAGCAACTATTTATATAAAACTGGAGTATATATATAAAAAATTGATATAAAATCCGCTTCAGTACAACTGATACCGTAATAAAAATAAAAGCTATTATTCTCTCAGTAGATCAAATTTAGATAAAAGGGAGGATAATAGATAAACGAAGTAGAAAATTGGATAAAAGAGAGGACAATCATAATAAAACTATATTGGTCGTGTGCAACTCATGGCACCCATACAATCACTATCGTTTGGGTATAAACCCCGTATCTATCTTTTTTGTCTAAAATGCTTTTTCCAAGACCTCGTTTAAACCGTTAGGGACCAGACTTTTTAGGATAGTAATCCAGTAAATCTCCTTCTGGCGCAAGGCTTCAAATGTGTTCGGGATGTGTGGGGAAATCGCCTCTAAAAAAGTGATCCGGAACAGTGAGGGATTGCAATCATGATGTGTGCCAAAGTGCCTAGAGACGCTGTGAAGTGCTAGGTTATTGATAATATTTCTCTTGTGTTGGCCGACCCTGTCCAAACGCAATATCACACCTGGATCCTATCCATGCAACAAGCCCCGCTGCACAGCCTGCCAGTTTGTGGATGCTACCAATACCTTTCATTCAGCTGTCACATTAAATATCTACCCCATAAAACAACACATTAATTGTGAGTCCCGGTTTATCATCTACCTGATCTCCTGTCCGTGCGGCCTCCAATATGTGGGCCGTACTACCCAGGAGGCCCGTAGCAGGGTCGGCCAACACAAGAGAAATATTATCAATAACCTAGCACTTCACAGCGTCTCTAGGCACTTTGGCACACATCATGATTGCAATCCCTCACTGTTCCGGATCACTTTTTTAGAGGCGATTTCCCCACACATCCCGAACACATTTGAAGCCTTGCGCCAGAAGGAGATTTACTGGATTACTATCCTAAAAAGTCTGGTCCCTAACGGTTTAAACGAGGTCTTGGAAAAAGCATTTTAGACAAAAAAGATAGATACGGGGTTTATACCCAAACGATAGTGATTGTATAGGTGCCATGAGTTGCACACGACCAATATAGTTTTATTATGATTGTCCTCTCTTTTATCCAATTTTCTACTTCGTTTATCTATTATCCTCCCTTTTATCTAAATTTGATCTACTGAGAGAATAATAGCTTTTATTTTTATTACGGTATCAGTTGTACTGAAGCGGATTTTATATCAATTTTTTATATATATACTCCAGTTTTATATAAATAGTTGCTTCTAGTTGTTTATATAATCTCTGTGACTATAGTGTAATCCTCTGCAATATTGTGTGTTTTTTGTGTTGTTGTTTTTTTGTCTCTATTATTTATTATTTTTCCAACATTTATTATCCTCTGTTGTATCATATAAACTTTATTATTACATTTGTGCCTAATTTGCTATATCAGTTAATATTGTACAAAACTGTACTAACTTATGGTCCTGGTGCTATATAGGAAAATAGGATCTGTACGCTATATTCCAGTAAAGCGAAGTCCCCTAAACCCACATATACCCAATCGGCATCCATGTGTTGCCCTTACCCCCCTGGTTATATACTTTCACCACTTTTTTAGTTGACTTTCTATTCCAACACTATAATATATTGACAATGCTTTGGCATTATGGCGCATATAGCGCTAGCAGTGGACGCATGCACGCGCCGGTTCGGACACGTAAAAAACGTACTGACAGTTCCTTGGCATTATAGCGCGTACAGCGATAGCATTGGACGCATATACACAGCGGTTCGGACGCACAAAAAGCGTCATGATGGACGCCTACCAACATTACACATGCTGCCCATAATAGCCCTAATCCAAAATGGCGCCGTCATCTTCCGGCGCATGTGCGCCATACATCACTTCCGCCCAGCACAGCGGAAGTCAGCCAGGACAATGCGGAGACGGCGTTCTCCGCTCATTTGGGATATTTATAGTGCCCGGAGCGCCTCGCTTTCCCACTGAGGCGCTACACTGCGTTCCAGACCCCCAACTGGTAAGCTCTTTCTCACATTTTGTCCAGACTCAATACGGAGATATGTAGCATCATTTAGGATTATAGTAATTTCATGGCAATTACTTCATTTTTAGTCCTGCCTCTTCCCTTATTTATTTGATCACCTGCATAAAAATAACACACTATACCAATTTTTAAGGCTAGTCAATACTACTGTAGAACAAATATAATGAGCCATTCCGACCAACTTAGGTTATTTAAACATATTGGCTGATACGACACGTATTTTTAATAATTTTTTTAATAACTTTTAAGGTTTTTTAAAATTCTGAAATTTGTTGTAGGGAACTTTTGAGAATACTTATTTACACTATGGCTCAAATAATTTCCAATGATTATAAATTTAAGCTACAGGCTTACATTGTAATTCGCATTTAACCCTGTATGTCCTCAACCATTATGTGTAATTGTTTTTAAGTAATACAAGCATTTGGGGTCTATATATTTATGTATGTTATTGTTTTGTATTCTTTGTAGCTTGTACTCCTGTATGATTGCCTGAGGAAGCGGGATAATCCCGTGAAACGCGTAGCACCTGGGAGTACCAATAAATTGTTGAATTTTTGACCAAAGATTGTTGGTTCTATTGGCTTTTGGTCTGTTGATAGGGGGTGAGCACGGCTCCCCCCAAGTCTTTTAAACCTAGTATTGTTTTTACTCTTTTTGGCGCCTCATTGTGCTGTGTAGCTGCTTCCTAGGTGCTCTGCTACTCGCAGTTCAAAGCTACCCCAATCGTCCTTTAGAGCAGTGGTTCCCAACCTTTTCCGGCCCGGGGAACACTGTCTGACCAAATTTTTCTCCGGGGAACGGCGCGCGGGGGGGTGGCGGGGATGCGGCCCCCGGTTGTTTGCGCGACCTAGTGGACAGTGCCATGCGCAGCAGGCTATGGGGGGGGGGGCTGGGGTGCGGCTGCATAGCTAGTATAGTTGCCCCAGTGTAGGGAGTTTAGTTGCCTCAGTATAGCTAGTATAGTGCCCAAGTATAGTGCCCCAGTATAGCCAGTATAGTGCCCCAGTATAGCCAGAATAGTGCCCCAGTATAGCCAGCATAGTGCCCCAGTATAGCCCCCCAGTATAGCTAGTATAGTGCCCCAGTATAGCCCCCCAGTATAGCTAGTATAGTGCCCCAGTATAGCCAGTATAGTGCCCCAGTATTGCCAGTATAGTGCCCCAGTATAGTGCCCCAGTATAGCCAGAATAGTGCCCCAGTATAGCTAGTATAGTGCCCCAGTATAGCCAGTATAGTGCCCCAGTATAGCCAGCATAGTGCCCCAGTATAGTGCCCCAGTATAGCCCCCCAGTATAGCTAGTATAGTGCCCCAGTATAGTGCCCCAGTATAGCCCCCCAGTATAGCTAGTATAGTGCCCCAGTATAGTGCCCCAGTATAGCCAGAATAGTGCCCCAGTATAGCTAGTATAGTGCCCCAGTATAGCCAGTATAGTGCCCCAGTATAGTGCCTCAGTATAGTGCCCCAGTGTAGCCCCCCAGTATAGCTAGTATAGTACCCCAGTATAGTGCCCCAGTATAGCTAGTATAGTGCCCCAGTATAGCCAGAATAGTACCCCAGTATAGTGCCCCAGTATAGCTAGTATAGTGCCCCAGTATAGCCAGAATAGTGCCCCAGTATAGCTAGTATAGTGCCCCAGAATAGTGCCCCAGGATAGCCAGTATAGTGCCCCGGTATAGTGCCCTCCCGCCCGTCCCTGCGGCCGCCGCTGTTATTACCTTAACAGCTGCCGCTCTCCCCTCTCCGGCGCGTGTATATTCTAGCAGCGTATCTCCGGCTGCTCTGTCTGTGTGATGCGGAAGGAAGCAGGGCAGTGGCTTCCTGTAACGGCGATATGTATTGCCGTTACTATGGGAACCGAGCCCTCCCTCCTTCCGCATCACACAGACAGAGCAGCCGGAGATACGCTGCTAGAATATACACGCGCCGGAGAGGGGAGAGCGGCCGCTGCTTAGCTAATAACAGCGGCGGCCGCGGGGACGGGGGGGGGGGGAGGGGGAGAAGAGGACGGCACACCAGGCAACGTTCAGCGGAACACTGGTTGAAAAACACTGCTTTAGAGGACTCTACTCTTCCTGACCACGGACAGTGACTTTGACCGTGCTGTACGTATAATTTGTTTTGTGGTGTGGCGTGTTGTAGCAACACAACACCCCCGTTTACAGTGTAGTGTGTGGGTATGTCACCATTATAGCCCACCATCACTGCACAAAAGCCATTTAGTGGCTGACATTTGTGACGTGTTGCGTCCAGTGTTACCCCCACACAGCGTCACAGCAACACCCGTGTGATGGACCGTGCTGTGTTATGAGTGAAATCAGTGTGCCAAGAAAAACCTAGTGTGACAGACATATGGGACAATACGCCTTTGCTGGTCAT
Source organism: Hyperolius riggenbachi (assembly GCF_040937935.1). Classification (NCBI taxonomy): domain Eukaryota; kingdom Metazoa; phylum Chordata; class Amphibia; order Anura; family Hyperoliidae; genus Hyperolius; species Hyperolius riggenbachi. Next base: position 22,960,394 of record NC_090648.1, read on the forward strand.
GGCCTGCTGTGTGTTCAGCGTGTACTGACTGACTGTTCGCCTGTCACTTTACCTGTGTGACTGTACTGTGTGTTATAGCTGATCTCTGTGTGTCAAAAAATAAAAATGAATGAGATTTGTGACAATGACAATACCCCTTGGCTGGTCACTACCTGCTGTGTGTTCAATGACATGTACTGACTGTTACTGTGTCACTTTAACACCTGTGTGACCATTCTATGTGTTCTAGGTGATCTCTGTGTGTCACAAATTAAATACAATAACAATAATACTAATAATGTTTCATATAGACTGCTCTTAAAGGACACCCGAAGCAAACAAACTAATGAAATAAATGATGGCATCTATCCTCCTTCTCCTAAAAATGACTTTTTAAGATATTCCAGATGTATTTTATTTTTAAATCTACTTTTTAAGTTCTAACGGTTGTATTGTTTTTGCACAATGGCACCTTCATTGAAGTATGCCAGAGCTAAAATGTATGAAATATTGATTTTATTTATTTCCTGCTCTCAGAAGCCATTTTCTGCGGGTCAGTGAAAAATGGCGCTCAGCGCCGATAGATAGAAATGGCGCACCATTCACTTACATTATAAAACAATATTTATCGTTTTAAAGGTTAAAAAATGGCGCCGACCTTTTAAACAAAATTTATCATTTTAAAACTTGTTTTTTTGTCCTGCCTGAACTATATTTATTGTTTTAAGCCCTGCTTTGCTGCTGTTTGGAAAATGTCTGCCCGCCGAATTTTACGTTTAATAGCACAGCCCCCTTAAAAGCTAAAAACACCAAATTTGCATGGAATGTTAAGAAGAAAATTGCAAACAAGAGAAATTTTTTTTTTTCAAAAAGACCTTATAGTTTTTGAGAAAATCGATTTTGAATATTCTCCTTCTGACCGTGGGAAAATTAAACGCCCGCCGACTTTAGCGGTTAATAGCAAAGCCCCTTCAAATGCCAGAAACACCAAATGTGTAGGGAATGTTAAGAAGAACAGTGGGAATAAGAACACATTTTTTTTTCAAAAAGACCTTCTACTTTTTGAGAAAATCGTTTTTAAAAGTAAAAAAAAAAAAGTATTCATTTAAATCCCGTAATGACATTTCTACGGGAAACAATTCCCGCCGACTTTAGCCGTTAATAGCAAAGTCCCCTTAAATCCTAGCTACACCTAATTTGCAGGATATGTTAAAAAGATACTGGGAAACAATATTTTTTTTTTTTGTTTTTTTTTAAATTTAAATTATTGTTTTATGTTCTGAGTGTGGGAAATTTTTCGAAAAAAATGACGTGGGGTCCCCCCTCCCGAGCTTCTGTAACCCCTTGTCTCCCATGCAGGCTGGGATAGCCAGAATGCGGACCCCGGGACGACTGGGGCTTCGCACCCTGAGCTATACCAGCCCGCATGGTCCATGATATGGCGGGGGGGCGGCCAAGCCTTCCCCTCCCCCCCGGAGCCCTTGTCCAATCCATGGACAAGGGGCTCTTCCCCACCTCCGGTGCCCCAGGAGGAGGTGGGGGTTCATGGTGGCATCTGGGAGTTCCCTTTAAGAAGAGGAACCCAGATGCCCGCCCCCCTCCCAGGAGAAATTAGTATAGGGATGCAAAGTACCCCTTACCCATTTACATAAAGGGTTAAATGAAATAAAAACGCAACAACGAGAAAAGTCCTTTAATGTTCTAAATTAACCAGAAATACTTACCTGTACCTTTAAGAAAAAAATCCCACGCCAATTAGGTCCCACGACAGTATCCTCTGTCTTGCGATCTTCAGAAATACTTACCTGTACCTTTAAGAAAAAATTCCCACGCCAATTTCCCACGGCAATATCCTCTATCTTGCAACCTTCTTTTACATGTTGATTGAAGATCTCCGCGCGCACCCCACACGCCGCCCCCGCCGAACTGCTCTCAGCTATATAGTATAGCTGAGAGCAAAAAGCATCTTTAAATTTTGGCTCCAATGGTCCCCATTGGTTCCTTAACAGACCAATGAAGATTAGGAGGATCCCCATTGGTTGATAAGGAACCAATGGGGAGCCTTGGAGCCAAAATTTAAAGATGCTTTTTGCTCTTAGCTATACTAAGTATAGCTGAGAGCGTGTCTATACAGATGCATTACCGCTGGCTCCCGCTGCCCTCCCTGCCTCTTTCTCACCTGTCACCCTCACGCATGCTGGCACCCATGGGTGCATTGGGTGCCAGCATGGGTAAGGGTGACAGGTAGGGGGAGGCAGGGAGGGCAGCGGCAGCTAGCGCTAATGCGTCTGTATAGACACGCTGTCAGCTATACTGTATAGCTGAGAGCAGTGCGGCGGGGGCGGCGTGTGTGGCGTCGGGGCGGCGGAGATCTTCAATCTACATGTAACAGAAGGTCGTAAGATAGAGGATACTGTCTTGGAACCTAATTGGCGTGGGAATTTTTTCTTAAAGGTACAGGTAAATATTTCTGAAGATCGCAAGACAAAGGATACTGTCGTCGTGGGACATAACAGATTATAGCGCGGGACCTTTTCCGAGGATAATGGTGCCCCCTGCCTCCACCTGGGGCAAGGGAGGCGGGGAAGAGCCCCTTGTCCATGCATTGGACAAGGGCTCCGGGGGGGGGGGGGGGGGGGGGGCTTGGCCGCCTGGAGCCCCCCATACCATGGACCATGCGGGCTGGTATAGCTCAGGGTGTGAAGCCCCAGTCGGCCGGGGCTCCGCATTCTGGCTATCCCAGCCTGCATGGGGTGACAGGTGGGAAAGAGGCAGGGAGGGCAGCGGGAGCCAGCGGTAATGCGTCTGTATAAACGTACTCTCAGCTATACTTAGTATAGCTAAGAGCAAAAAGCATCTTTAAAGGGAACCTGTACTGAGTAAAATTATTTAAAATAAACACACGAGGTAAATTCAAATGAACATTACATAGTTACCTTGCCATCAGTTCCTCTCAGAAGCTCACCATTTTCTTCTGACAATGATCCCTTTCAGTTCTGACAACATTTTGTCAGAACTGAAATGTATCAGTTGCTGTCAGTTATATATCAGTTGCTGTCAGTTACAGCTGAAAGGAGATCTGATGTGTCCATGTTTCCCTATGGCTCAAGTGGGCGATATTACAGTTTAACTGTGTGCTGACCAGGAAGCTGTTATGGGGTAATGGCCATTTTGAAAATGGAGGACGGATAATTCCATTGATCACAGTGGACACAGGAGAGAAGAAAGAGATTGAGGAGTAGACTACACTGCAGGTAAGTATGACTTGTGTATGGTTATTTTGACTTTTATTTTCAGTACAGGTTTTCTTTAAACTTTGGCTCCAAGGCTCCCCATTGATTCCTTATCGACCAATGGGGTCTGACCAATGGGGGCTGAGAGCAAAAAGCAATAGATGCTTTTTGCTCTCAGCTACAGTGGGTTGAAAAAGTATTTGGCCCTCTTGAAGTTTTCCACATTTTGTCATATTACTGCCACAAACATGAATCAATTTTGTTGGAATTCCACATGAAAAACCAACACAAAGTGGTGTACACATGAGAAGTGGAATGAAAATCATACATGATTCCAAACATTTTTTACAAATAAATAACTGCAAAGTGGTGTGTGCATAATTATTCACCCCCCTTTGATCTGAGTGCAGTCAGTTGCCCTATAGACATTGCCTGATGAGTGCTAATGACTAAATAGAGTGCACCTGTGTGTATTCTAATGTCAGTACAAAAACAGCTGCTCTGTGAGGGCCTCAGAGGTTGTCTAAGAGAATATTGGGAGCAACAACACCGTGAAGTCCAAAGAACACACAAGACAGGTCAGGGATCAAGTTATTGAGAAATTTAAAGCAGGCTTATGCTACAAAAATATTTACAAAACCTTGAACATCCCACGGAGCACTGTTCAAGCGATCATTCAGAAATGGAAGGAGTATGGCACAACTGTAAACCTACCAAGACAAGGCCATCCACCTAAACTCACAGGCCGAACAAGGAGAGTGCTGATCAGAAATGCAGTCAAGAGGCCCATGGTGACTCTAAACAAGCTGAAGAGATCTACAGCTCAGGTGGGAGACTCTGTCTATAGGACAACTATTAGTCATGCACTGCACAAAGTTGGCCTTTATGGAAGAGTGGCAAGAAGAAAGGCATTGTTAACAGAAAGCATAAGAAGTCCCGTTTGCAGTTTGCCACAAGCCATGTGGGGGGCAAAGCAACCATGTAGAAGAAGGTGTTTTGGTCAGATGAGACCAAAATGGAACTTTTTGGCCAAAATGCAAAACGCTATGTGTGGCAGAAAACTAACACTGCACATCACTCTGAACACCCCATCCCTACTGTCAAATATGGTGGTGGAAGCATCATGCTCTGGGGGTGCATCTCTTTAGCAAGGACAGGGAAGCTGGTCAGAGTTGATGGGAAGATGGATGGAGCCAAATACAGGGAAAACTTGGAAGAAAACCTCTTGGAGACTGCAAAAGACTTGAGACTGGGGCGGAGGTTCACCTTTCAGCAGGACAATGACCCTATACATAAAGCCAGGGCAACAATGGAATGGTTTAAAAAAAAACATATCTATGTGTTAGAATGGCCCAGTCAAAGTCCAGATCTAAATCCAATCGAGAATCTGTGGCAAGATCTGAAAACTGATGTTCACAAACGCTGGCCATCTAATCTGACTGAGCTGGAGCTGTTTTGCAAAGAAGAATGGGCAAGGATTTCAGTCTCTAGATGTGCAAAGCTGGCAGAGACATACCCTAAAAGACTGGCAGCTGTAATTGCAGCAAAAGGTGGTTCTACAAAGTATTGACTCAGGGGGCCGAATAATTACCCACACCCCTCTTTGCAGTTATTTATTTGTAAACAATGTTTGGAATGATGTATGATGTATGATTTTCGATCCACTTCTCAAGTGTACACCACTTTGTATTGGTCTTTCACGTGGAAGTCCAATAAAATTGATGCATGTTTGTGGCAGTAATGTGACAAAATGAGTAAAACTTCAAGGGGGCTGAATACTTTTGCAACCCATTGTATACTATATAGCTGAGAGCAGTTCGGCGGGGGCGGCGTGTGTGGTGCGGCGTGGGGTGCGCGCGGAGATCTTCAATCAACATGTAAAAGAAGATTGCAAGATAGAGGATATTGCCGTGGGAAATTGGCGTGGGAATTTTTTCTTAAAGGTACAGGTAAGAATTTCTGAAGATCGCAAGACAGAGGATACTGTCGTCGTGGGACATAACAGATTATAGTGCAGGACTTTTCTTGTTGTTACGTTTTTATTTCATTTAACCCTTTATGGAAATGGGTAAGGGGTACTTTGCACCCCTATACTCATTTCTCCTGGGAGGGGGGCAGGAATCTGGGTTCCCCTTCCTAAAGGGGACTCTCAGATGCCACCATGAACCCCCCCCCCCAGGGAGTTGTCACCCCCACCTCCTCCTGGGGCACCGGAGGTGGGGAAGAGCCCCTTGTTCATGGATTGGACAAGGGCTTCGGGGGGGAGGGGAAGGCTTGGCCGCCCCTCCCCCCCATACCATGGACCATGCGAGCTGGTATAGCTCATGGTGCGAAGCCCCAGTCAGCTGGGGCTCCACATTCTGGCTATCCCAGCCTGCATGAGAGACAAGGGGTTACAGAGGCTCGGGAGGGGGGACTCCACGTTATTTTTTTCAAAAAATTTCCCACACTCCGAACATAAAACAAAAATTAAAAAGTTTTAAAAAACAAAATAAAATGATTTAATTTTTTTTAAATATTGTTTCCCAGTATCTTTCTAACATATCCTGCAAATTAGGTGTTGCTAGGATTTAAGGGGACTTTGCTATTAACTGCTAAAGTCGTCGGGAATTGTTTCCCGCAGAAATGTCATTACGGGATTTAAATGGATACTTTTTTTCTTTGAAATTTTAAAATCGATTTTCTCAAAAAGTATAAGGTCTTTTTGAAAAAAAAATTCTTCTTTTTCCCACTGTTCTTCTTAACATTCCCTAAACATTTGGTGTTTCTGGCATTTAAAGGGGCTATTAACCGCTAGGTGTTTAATTTTCCCACGGTCAGAAGGAGAATATTCAAAATCGATTTTCTCAAAAACTATAAGGTCTTTTTGAAAAAAAAAATTCCTCTTGTTTACAATTTCCTTCTTAACATTCCCTGCAAATTTGGTGTTTTTAGCTTTTAAGGGGACTGTGCTAGTCGGCGGGCAGACATTTTCCAAATGGCAGCAAAGCAGGGCTTAAAACAATAAATATCGTTCAGGCAGGACAAAAAAAACAAGTTTTAAAACGATAAATTTCGTTCAAAAGGTCTGCACTATTTTAACCTTTAAAACGATAAATATAATTTTAAACAAATATCGGGCAGAAGGGGATGCCATTATTTAACCGGCGCCATTTTTCACTGTACCCATTTTCTGCTAGGAAAATGTTTTACAGTTGGAATTTCTTATCAGTGAGGGTCACACTGTAGTCACTTCCTGTCTGAGTCAGGACTGAGTCACTTACATAGCTGATATTTAACTCTTTCAGGAAGAGAAAGAAAAAAAGGAACACAGCATAGGTATTTGTGTGCTAGGCACTGTACATACCCATGTCTATCTCATCATGTCACATGTCACTTTGGGTATCCTTTAACCACCTGAGCGGTCTGGACGAGCTCAGCTCGTCCAACACCGCCGGAGGTCGCCGCTCAGGCCCTGCTGGGCCGATTTTTATCAAATAAAGTGCAGCACACGCAGCCGGCACTTTGCCAGCCGCGTGTGCTGCCTGATCGCCGCCGCTCTGCGGCGATTCGCCGCGAGCAGCGGCGAAAGAGGGCCCCCCTAGCCGCCTGAGCCCTGCGCAGCCGGAACAAAAAGTTCCGGCCAGCGCTAAGGGCTGGATCGGAGGCGGCTGACGTCAGGACGTCGGCTGACGTCGATGACGTCACTCCGCTCGTCGCTATGGCGACGATATAAGCAAAACAAGGAAGGCCGCTCATTGCGGCCTTCCTTGTTTATTATAGGCGCCGGAGGCGATCGGAAGATCGCCTCCGGAGCGCCCTCTAGTGGGCTTTCATGCAGCCAACTTTCAGTTGGCTGCATGAAATAGTTTTTTTTTTATTTAAAAAAAACCCTCCCGCAGCCACCCTGGCGATTTAATCAGAACGCCAGGGTGGTTAAGCTCTACAATGATAGATGTGTGATGAATAATTTAGTGATATTCAGATAAGTTCAGACCAATCATTTTTCCTTTATTTTACTATTTTGGTCTCTCTTTTTTTCTCTCCTTTTCGTTGGCTCTTTGTTTTTTTTAGTTCAGTGTTATTGATGTATAATTATATATCCCTGCAAAGGAGCTATATGAGCTCTGGTCTCTCTATGACCTACTGTAGTTCATTGTTTGTACATCTATACGTAGAAATCTTGATATTTTTCCTCTTTTTGCTACTGATAAAATGCATGTTGCAAAATGTTGTATATTTTCAATAAAAATTCATTGAAAATGAAGAAAAATGTTATATATATATATATATATATATATATATATATATATATATATATATATATATACACACACACACCATATATTCCGGCGTATAAGACGACCCCCCAACTTCTCTAGTTAAAATATAGAGTTTGGGATATACTCGCCGTATAAGACTACCCCTCTTCCAATGCAAACAAATAAAAAAAAAATCCTATACTGGTGCTATGGATGAACAGATACTGGTGCTGTACTGTATGTGGTACCCTGTATATAACAGTATATAGGCGATTGACTGGTTACATTGGTCAATCTCGGCAGCGAGATCTGAGAGGCGGTAACAGGATAGGGCGATCACCCGGCATCAATGACTCCTGGCGTATAAGAAGACCCCTGACTTTTCAGATGATTTTCAACGGTTAAAAGTAGTCTTATACGCCCGAATATACTATATATATATATTTATATATATATATATATATATATATATATATATATATATATATATATATATATATATATATATATATGTGTGTGTGTGTGTGTATAACAATAATAATGATAATAACGAGATTTGTAACAATGCCCCTTGGCTGGTAATTCACTCTAACATTCATGATAGGCAGAGGCAGGACAAAGTGTAGAGGTACTGGGGGAATCGGTGGTATGTCATTCTGTGGCATATATGATCTAGAGATGTTGCGAACCTCCGATTTTCGGTTCGCGAACCCTGTTCGCGAACCTCCGCGAAAGGTTCGGTTCGCGAAAAAGTTCGCGAACCGCAATAGACTTCAATGGGGAGGCGAACTTTGGAAATTTGAAAAAATTCTACCAGCTAGAAAAAATGTTTCAAGAGCTCTAATACCTGGAGGCACACCTGATTGAGTGAAATACAAATCACTGCTGGAGGACCTTATACCATTTGACTCAGTTGTCTGCCTACACTAATTAGTTATGGGACAGCTGCTACACACTCTGCTAGGGAGATTTTAATTAGCCTCTTGTGGGTCTCCTTCTTCCTTCCTCCTACCCTTCTACCCTTCTACCTATTCCCTCCTACCGGAGGGAGGAGGGTCTCTTCTGCCAGGGAATTATTCTATTTTAAAAAACAGTATACATCATACCATGGCTGGGAATCAAACACAGATCTCACTGTGTGGTGGGCAAGTCACCCTAACCACTGTACCACTACAGTAATAAGTGAAGTTGGCCTAAAATTTACCACTTATGCTCAATAGAATAGAAAGATTAGGTTGCTTAAAGGAGAACTGTAGTGAGAGGTATATGGAGGCTGCCATATTAATTTCATTTTAAGCTATACCAGTTGCCTGGCAGCCCTGCTGATCTATTTGGCTGCAGAAGTGTGAATCACACCAGAAACAAGCATGCAGCTAATCTTCTCAGATCTTACAAAAATGTTAAACACCAGATCTGCTGCATGCTTGTTCAGGGTCTAGGGATAAAAGTATTGGAGGCAGAGGATCTGCAGGATAGCCAGGTAATTGGTATTGCTTAAAAGGAAATCAATATGGTAGCCTCCATATACCTTTCACTACAGTTCTCCTTTAAAGGGGACCTTAACTGAGAGTGATATGGATGTTTCCTGTAAACAATACCAGTTGCCTGGCAGTCCAGCTGATCTTTGTGACTGCAATAGTGGCTGAATCACACCCTGGAACAAGCATGCAGCTAATCCAGTCTGACTTCAGTCAGAGCACCTGATATGCATGCTTGTTCAGGGGCTGTGGCTAAAAGTATTAGAGACACAGGATCAGCAGGCGATTCAGGCAACTGGTATTATTTTAAAAAATCCATATCCTTCTCCATTTAGGTTCCCTTTAAGGATTTGTAGCATAAAAGCCAACTCACATTGGCTGGGATTTGAACCTGGGTCTCACCGTGTGGTGGGCAAGCACACTAACCACTGTACCAACTGAATCTGGCCTAAAATTTACCATTTATGCTCAATACAAGAGAAAAAGTAGACAAGACAAATAACATTTATATCACACTTTTCTCCTGGCGGACTCAAAGCACCAGAGTTGCAGCCACTAGGGCATGCTCTATAGGCAGTAGCAGTGTTAGGAAGACTTGCCTAAGGTCTCCTACTGAATAGGTGCTGGCTTACTGAACAGACAGAGCTGAGATTTGAATTCTGGTCTCCTTTGTCAGAAGCAGCGCCCTTATCCATTACACCATGCAGCCACTGCTTACAGATATGTAGCCAGACATGGCCTTGTCTTTTGTGTTCAACAGTTGTCAAGAGAAAAATTAGACAAAATAGCAGTGTTAGGAAGACTTGCCTAAGGTCTCCTACTGAATAGGTGCTGGCTTACTGAACAGACAGAGATGAGATTTGAACTCTGGTCTCCTTTGTCAGAAGCAGCGCCCTTATCCATTACACCATGCAGCCACTGCTTACAGATATGTAGCCAGACATGACCTTCTCTTTTGTGTTCAACAGTTGTCCAAAGAGAACCCCAGATAGCCAGGTAGATTCATATCTCTCTCTCTTCCTAACACTGCTACTGCCTATAGAGCATGCCCTAGTTATTTGTCTTGTCTACTTTTTCTCTTGTATTGAGCATAAATGGTAAATTTTAGGCCAGCTTCAGTTGGTACAGTGGTTAGGGTGCTTGCCCACCACACAGTGAGACCCAGGTTCAAATCCCAGCCAATGTGAGTTGGCTTTTATGCTACGAATCCTTAAAGGGAACCTAAATGGAGAAGGATATGGATTTTTCCTTTTAAAATAATACCAGTTGCCTGAATCGCCTGCTGATCCTGTGTCTCTAATACTTTTAGCCACAGCCCCTGAACAAGCATGCAGATCAGGTGCTCTGACTGAAGTCAGACTGGATTAGCTGCATGCTTGTTTCAGGGTGTGATTCAGCCACTATTGCAGTCACAAAGATCAGCTGGACTGCCAGACAACTGGTATTGTTTACAGGAAACATCCATATCACTCTCAGTTAAAGGGAACCTTAACTGAACGGGGGGTAAAGAGTTTCACTTACCTGGGGCTATTACCAGCCCCCTGCAGCAGTCCTGTGCCCTCGGCGCCGCTCTGGAATCCTCTGGTCCCCCGCTGTCACTTAGTTTCGTTTTTGACGACTCACCAGTCGCCGGCCGCCATGCGTATTATTGGACGCATTCACCAATGCAATTAGCGCTATTGCGGACCGCAACACGCACAAAAATACGCGTTGCCGCATTCCGCATGCGTAGATATGCGGCAACGCGTATTTTTGTACGCGTTGCGGTCCGCAATAGCGCTAATTGCATTGGTGAATGCGTCCAATAATACGCATGGCGGCCGGCGACTGGTGAGTCGTCAAAAACGAAACTAAGTGACAGCGGGGGACCAGATGATTCCAGAGCGGTGCCGAGGGCACAGGACTGCTGCAGGGGCTGGTAATAGCCCCAGGTAAGTGAAACTCTTTACCCCCCATTCAGTTAAGGTTCCCTTTAAAGGAGAACTGTAGTGAAAGGTATATGGAGGCTACCATATTGATTTCCTTTTAAGCAATACCAGTTACCTGGCTATCCTGCAGATCCTCTGCCTCCAATACTTTTAGCCCTGGACCCTGAACAAGCATGCAGCAGATCTGGTGTTTGACATTTTTGTAAGATTTGGGGGCAGCATGGTGGCATAGTGGTTAGAACTCTCGCATTGCAGCGCTAGATCCCTGGTTCGAATCCCAGCCAGGGCACTATCTGCAAAGAGTTTGTATGTTCTCTCCGTTTCTGCGTGGGCTTCCTCCGGGCACTCCGGTTGACTCCCACATCCCAAAAACATACGGATAAGTTAATTGGCTCCCCCTAAATTGGCCCTAGACTACAGTACTTACACTACATAATATAGACATATGGCAATGGTAGGGATTAGATTGTGACCTCCTTTGAGGGACAGTTAGTGACAAGACAATATATATATATACTCTGTACAGCGCTGCGTAATATGTCGGCGCTATATAAATACTAAATAATAATAATAATAAGATCTGACAAGATTAGCTGCATGCTTGTTTCTGGTGTGATTCACACTACTGCAGCCAAATAGATCAGCAGGGCTGCCAGGCAACTAGTATAGCTTAAAAGGAAATCAATATGACAGCCTCCATATACCTCTCACTACAGTTCTCCTTTAAGCAACCTAATGTTTCTATTGTATTGAGCATAAATAGTAAATTTTAGGCCAGCTTCACTTACTACGGTAGTGGTACAGTGGTTAGGGTGATTGCCCACCACACAGTGAGATCTGGGTTAGATTCCCAGCTATGGTATGATGTATACTGGTTTTTAAAATAGTATAATTCCCTGGCAGAAGAGACCCTCCTCCCTCCGGGAGGAGGAGGGAGGAGGGAATAGGTATAAGGGAGGTGGGAGGTGGGAGGTGGGAGGAGACCCACAAGAGGCTAATTAAAATCTCCCTAGCAGAGTGTGTAGCAGCTGTCCCATAACTAATTAGTGTAGGCAGACAACTGAGTCAAATGGTATAAGGACCTAGCTTGGAAGAGGGAGGGTGAGCGGGTCCTCCAGCAGTGTGTTTGGCAATAACATGTCTGCTGACAGTGATATGGAGGGTCAAAGTTTTGCTCAATAGAGCATTATGGGGCAAATCGAACTTCCGCAAAAGTTCGCCTGATGTAGGCGAACGCGAACCCCCAAAGTTCGCCTGGAACCGTTCGCGACATCTCTAATATGATCTTATGCAGAAGAAGAAAAGTATAAATTCACAATATATGCAGTAGAGGTGGCTGACTGGCTCACTCAGCGTTCTTCTACCTCTTCAAATGCCAATGTTCCCTCACCCTCCTCCTCTGTTGAGGTCCACCACAACACCACCTCCACCACCACAGCAGCCCCTCCAAATGAATCAGATTCCTCAAATGCTCAGAGGAGCCATTTCCCCGGGCATTGATGGACAAAAGGGCTGTGCAAGTGTTGGCATTGGACAGGGGAATTGCTAGCCCCAAAAATCAGTGGCATGTGCCCCGGATGTATTCTGTGGAGCCCCGGATGTCCCCCAGGCAGAGTTGAGCCAACACAGCACCCAACATAGCACCACACAGTACCCAGTGTGCCACACAAAGGCACCATAGCAGCCAACATGGCTCCACAGCACACAGCAATAGGTATGCTGGGTGGGTGCTATGGTGCCTCTATGTGGGCATATTGGATGCTGTGATGCCTTTATGAGGGCATGCAGGGAGCTGTGGTTCTTCTATGGGAGCATACTGGGAGTTGTGGGGCCTCAATAAGAGGCTCATGGGAGCATGGTAAGGGGGTCCACTAGAAGGTCAGGGAATGCTATGGGCGGGCTCACAGCAGGTTACCAGCTCGCCCAGCAGAAAGTCAGACCAGCCAGCACAGAAGCCAGATAACTAGGGATGTGGCATGCTGAATTTTTGTTTTGTATCAATAGAGAGGGGGGCTTCAGCCAATATTTTGCTGGACAGGCCAACTTAGACCTCTGTTAAGCTCATGTAATTTTGGCGCCACCCATGACCACACCCACATTCTGGTGAATGGCCACACCCATCCTTCGGCTGGAGTGCCCAAACATGGCCCGGTTCCCTTAGGATCCTAGGAACACCACTGGCATTGGATGAAGGAGCGGAGCAAGGCAGTCCCTGTGTAACCACAAGGTGTGATGTCCCTGCTGCTGCAGCCTACTGTGTGCTTGAAACTGTAAGCAATGAGGGTGATGATGATTTGGTGATGAATGTGTCATAGGTGCCCACAAGAAAGGAACTGTAGGAGCACAGTTCCGAGACTGAGCCTCAGAGAGGGAGGAGAAGGGCAGGATGCATGGAGAGGTTGCAGGGGATAGGAGGCAAACAACACGTCACCTGGGGCCAGCTAAACACTGCTCCCGTTTACTTCTATCCCTATTAGACCATCTCAACAAGGCTCATTAGTATGGAAATACTTCTGTGTGTGTGCTGCTGACAGTTCAATGGCCATCTGCATTGTGTATCACCAGCAAATCATACCAGACACACAATTGGAGAACCTCACTCCCAAACAGTTCTCTGCTGCTTTTTAAAGCCTGCAGGCTGCTTATAAGCCAGGCTGGCTCATGCACCATTGTTTTTAATTATTGTGGTATCCCATGCAGTTTAGTTAGGATTAGTTAGGAGGGGGGCAGATGAGATGGAATATCCTGCACGCTGGTGCCCCCTGCTGGTCATATAGCCATTGTCTATATGCAACTGAAGCCCTCTCCTACTAATTGGCTGACTTGCTCAGCTTTTGCTTGATTATCACTGCAAGCTAGGTGTATTATGTGTGCACTTTTCATTGGCTTATAAGCAGCCTGCAGGCTTTATAAAGCAGCAGAGAACTGTTTGGGAGTGAGGTTCTCCAATTGTGTGTCTGGTAAGTTTTAGAGCAGTAGGAGACAGGCCTTGGAGGTGGCAGCTCCAAGGTCTTGGCTGCGCTCACATATGGTGTTAGATGCTGGTTCTGGGGCCCCGGGCAGTGAGAGTTTCCGGGGCCCCAGGCTGGCTCATGCACCATTGTTTTTAATTATCACCAGCAAATCAGTCCTGGTAAGACCAACACCCACATAGGAATAATTTGTAATATATTAAAAGAGAACTATCACGGAAAATGGTAACATTTAAATTAAAATACAGGTACACATACAAATAAGAAGTACATGTCTTCTAGAGTAAAATGAGCCATAAATTACCTTTCTCTATGTTGCAGCCACTTACAGTAGGTAGTAGAAATCTGACAGAAGCGACAGGTTTTGGGCTAGTCCATCTCTTCATGGGGTATTCCCAGCATGGTCTTTATTATTTATAAAGACTGTCCCTGAAAAGGATTTATACAGAGATGCTGGCTAGCCTCCAAGCTCGCTGCACAGTTTTTTGGCAGTTGAATAGAGCAACTGCCATTCACTAAGTGCTATTGAAATTAAAGAAAACCTTGAGGATCCCCTATGAGGTGATGGGCTAGTTTAAAACCTGTCGGTTCTGCCAGATTTCTATTACCTACTAAGTGACAGCAGCATAGAGATAAGCAATTTATGGCTCATTTTACTGTGGAAGAAAAGTACTTCTTATTTGTATGTGTTTGTGTGTATTTTGAATTTTGTGATTTTCGCAATAGTGGTCCTTTAAATAATTTCAAATTTCATAAATGTGCCCAAATTTCATAAATGTGTAGTGATAGAAAAAAATATGTTACATACTAAATTATTTAATTTGTTTTTGTTTTAATACTCTTATTCCCTATAAACTAAATAAACCACGCCCACAGGTTTTCAGAGAGCCTTGGCAGTAGCAAGGGCTCATGGGAGCTCAGTCTGGGCAGGAGGAGGGGGAGGTATTACTAGCCAGAGATTTCAGAGGCAGAGGGGAGGAGGAGGGGGATTAGTTTTTTTGTGCTCAAGATGCAGATAAGCCTGCCTCTGTGTAATGTTTACAAACAACATGGCTGTTGTCATAGTATCACAGGAAGAAATAATAATATTCTATTAAAGCTGTTTGCAGCTAGATTTGCTGTGTAAACTATCTAAACTTTAGATAAGATATATAGACAAGTTACTTGTTATAGTTAGTTTTTGCATCTCAGATCCGCTTTAAAGAGGAACTGTAACGACAAAACGGCCCCTGGGGGGTACTCACCTCGGGTGGGGGAAGCCTCAGGATCCTAATGAGGCTTCCCACGCCGTCCTGCGTCCCTCGGGGGTCTCGCTGTAGCCCTCCGTACAGCCGTGACGTAATATTTACCTTCCTGGCTCCTGCGCAGGCGCTCTGGCGGCTGTCGGCTCCGAAGGAGGCGGAAATACCCGATCGCCGTCGGGTCCGCTCTACTGCGCAGGCGCAAGTTTCCGGCGCCTGCGCAGTAGAGCGGACCCGACGGAGATCGGGTATTTCCATCTATTTCCGTGCCGAAAGTCGCCACAGCGCCCCCGCTGGAGCCAGCAAAGGTAAATATTGAACTGACAGTCGGCACAGTCGCCGGCTGTTCGGAGGGCTGCGGCGAGACCCCCGTGGGACAGAGGACGGCGTGGGAAGCCTCATTAGGATCCGGAGGCTTCCCCCACCCAAGGTGAGTATCCCCCAGGGGAGGTTTTTGTTGTTACAGAGTCTCTTTAACATTTAAAAATGTTTCCTGTTACAACAGGCCTCATGCCTGCCTTGGCCACAGGGACAGCAATCCTGCACCACCTTCAGCACCTGGTATGTCATTTGTTACCACTTCCATTGGAATATGTACAATTACAGTATTTGGCTGGCACATGCTAGTAATAGAAAACATTTAAAATGTAATACATTATTTAAAATGTAAACATTTTGCCTGTTACAGCAGGTCTCATGCCCACCACCTTTAGCACCCAGTATGTCATCTGTTCCTATTTACATTGAGGCGCTCAGTGTGGTTTTGATGCTGTTAAGCTGTATGCTCCTTTTTGATAACCCTGATGAAGCGGGATTGAGCCCGCGAAACGCGTTGCCTATTTTTACTGTGGAGTATAAATAAATCGTTGTTTGACTGTTAATGCCACAGTCCTTCCTTTGTTTGCTTTGTCTGCATGGATGGGATAGATCCACCACTGCCCCATCGGTTTTAAGCTCGTTTAAGTGACTTTTATTCTATTGGCGCCTCTGGAAAGCTTCTACATATTGCTAAGTCCACCCTTGGTGGAGGGTTGTATCCATCTTCTTCCCATCTACAGAGAGCGACTTTTAATCCTGAGTGGGGTCAGGTTAATCTCCCCACCTGCCTTCACAGTGGTTGCCTAATGGTAACCCTGGTTTGTGAGTATTAAATTGTTATATTACTCATTATTAATTATCATCTATACAATATCACACTATTGGGCTCTTGGTGTCCCCCCTCCCTTTATCTATTTACATTGAAGTATGCAAAATTATTTGCCTAAAGGTGGAAAATGTTAATATACAATGCCTGATATTTCAGGTGTCTCATACAGTGTTATGCTTTCACATGCCACTTTTTTTCCATGACTTACAGAGGGATGCAAAAGTTTGGGCAACCTTGTTACCGTAATCGTCATGATTTTCCTGTATAAATCGTTGATTGTTACAATAAAAAAATGTCAGTTAAATATATCATATATAGGAGACACACCCAGTGATATTGGAGAAGTGAAATTAAGTTTATTGGATTTACAGAAAATGCGCAATAATTGTTTAAATACAATTAGGCAGGTGCATAAATTTAGGCACCGCAAAAAAGAAATGAAATTAATATTTAGTAGATCCTTCTTTTGCAGAAATAACAGCCTCTAAATGCTCCCTGTAGGTTCCAATGAGAGTCTGGATTCTGGTTGAAGGTATTTTGGACCATTCCTCTTTACAAAACATCTCTAGTTCATTCAGGTTTGATGGCTTCTGAGCATGGACAGCTCTCTTTAACTCACACCACAGATTTTTAGTTATATTCAGGTCTGGGGACTGAGATGGCCATTCCAGAACATTGTACTTGTTCCTCTGCATGAATGTCAGGGTGGATTTTGAGCAATGTTTAGGGTCGTTGTCTTGTTGAAAGATCCAGCTCCGGTGCAGCTTCAGCTTTGTCACTGATTCCTGGATATTGGTCTCTAGAATCTGCTGATACTGAGTGGAATCCATGCGTCCCTCAACTTTGACAAGATTCCCAGTCCCTGCACTGGCCACATAGGCCCACAGCATGATGGACCCACCACCATATTTTACTATAGGTAGCAGGTGTTTTTCTTGGAATGCTGTGTTCTTTTTCCTCCATGCATAATGCCCTTTGTTATGCCCACATAACTCAATTTCATCAGTCCACAGCACCTTATTCCAAAATGAAGCTGGCTTGTCCAAATTTGCTTTTGCATACCTCAAGTGGCTCTGTTTGTTCTGCGGATGGAGTAAAGGCTTCCTCTGCATCACTCTTGCATACAGCATCTCCTTGTGTAAAGTGGGCCGAATGGTTGAATAATACACAGTTACTCCATCTGCAGCAAGATGATATTGTAGATCTTTGGTGCTGGTCTGTGGGTTGACTCTGACTGTTCTCACCATTCGTTGCTTCTGGTTAGAAGATTTTTCTTGGTCTGCCACTTCGAGCCTTAACTTGAACTGAGCCTGTGGTCTTCCATTTCCTCAAAATGTTTCTAACTGTGGAAACAGACAGCTGAAATATCTGAGACAGCTTTCTGTATTCTTCCCCCAAACCATGATGGTGAACAATCTTTGTCTTCAGGTCATTTGAGAGTTGTTTTGAGACCCCCATGTTGCTACTCTTCAGAGAAAATTTAAAGAGGAGGGAAACTTACAATCAACCCCCTTAAATACTTTTTCTCATAATTGGATTCACGTGTGTATGTAGGTCAGGGGTCACTGAGCTTACCAAGCCAATTTGAGTTCCAATAATTGGTTCTAAAGGTTTTGGAATCAATAACATGACAACAGTGCCCAAATTTATCCACCTGCCTAATTTTATTTAAACAATTATTGTGCACTTTCTGTAAATCCAATAAACTTCATTTCACTTCTCAAATATCACTGTGTATGTCTCTTATACGATATATTTAACTGACATTTTTTATTATAACAACCAAAGATTTATACAGGAAAACCATTAACGATTAACACGGTTGCCCAAACTTTCACATCCCACTGTATGTTACAGTGCCTGCAAGTAACTACGAGTAAATAAAGTGGAGGATTTGCAAAATTTAAGGATTTTACATGCAAACAATGAAAATATTTTTTGTAAGCATCTCACACAGTGTCTGCACAGAACCATATGTAGCCAGGTAAACATGGCAGCCCTTAATTAAAAAATCTAGAAACTGTACAGAATGTGATTTTTGGCATTTGTGCTTGAACCAAAGCCTCAGTGTAAAAAAAAATGTATTTTTGAGATACATTTCACCTTTGACCCCCCTCTGCCATGCCACTGATAATGTTTATATACACTTTGTATACCTGTTTAAAAGAAATTCAGGCTACAGAGATGCCCTATTGCCCTGAAGGTTTTTGATGTTCTCCTGCCATTGAAATCAATGGGGCTCACCACAAATTTCCAGTTCGCAAATTTTTATGGTAATAATTGCAAAGACGTTCACGAATGCAAAACCGTGATGCTCGGCCATGGCCATGTGCCAACTCTTTCTTTGGGAATTTGGGTATTAACCATTTCAGCCCCCCAGATGTGATACTCACGTCCAGGCGTCTGCTCTGCTGCG
The DNA here is from genome assembly GCF_040937935.1 of Hyperolius riggenbachi. NCBI lineage: Eukaryota > Metazoa > Chordata > Amphibia > Anura > Hyperoliidae > Hyperolius > Hyperolius riggenbachi. The sequence goes on from NC_090648.1 coordinate 22,979,029, forward strand.
GTGCCAGTCTTCGGCGCGGCTTCGTGCCCCCATGCTGTTCCCCGGTAGCCCTGTGATCAGTGAACGGGAACATGGTTCCAGATCACCGATCAAAGTCCCCAGCAGAAAAAAACGATGGTCTCTTATCAGAGGCCGCGGTTTTTCTGAAAAAAAAAAATAAAGTTCTCCGTCCAGGAAGCGAGGAGGCCAAATAGTAAAACTACATCTACAAGCATTTTTGAAGGCAATTTACTCAAATTTTAACATTTAAAATTAACTGTTTATTTCCCACACCAAAAAATTACCCAAATAACATTTTAATGGAAAAAAAAATTACAATTAAAAGAAAAGAACAACAAAAAAAAAAACGAAATAGTTACCAAACGGTCTGAACTTTTTAAATATGCTTGTGAGGGGGTATTCTACAAACATTTTTTAAATTATAAGCTTGTAAATAATGATGGACGCAAAACGGAAAAAATGCACCTTTATTTCCAAATAAAATATTGGCGCCATACATTGTGATAGGGACAAAATGTAAATGGTGTAATAACCAAGAAAAATGGGCAAATAAAATACATAGGTTTTAATTATGGTAGCATGGATTATTTTAAAGCTATAATGGCTGAAAACTAAGAAATAATGTTTTTTTTTTCATTTTTTTTCTTAATATTCCTGTTAAAATGCATTTATAAAAAAATAATTCTTAGCAAAATGTACCACCCAAAGAAAGCCTAATTAGTGGCGGAAAAAAACAAGATATAGATCAATAACTTAATAAATTGCTCTGATGCATAAGGTGAAAAATCCCCGCGGGCTGAAATGGTTAAGAAACAGTGATCAGTGAAGTCTTTCTAGGACCATAACTCATGTTTGACATATGACATTCTTTAATTTATTGAACAGTCCATCTATTATAAGGAAAAACTTTTACGTATTTATAGACCAAAGTTGAGCTACTTTACCTTATCTGGTCGTGTGTCCCTTTTCTGATGCAAAATTGCAATGGCCTCACTGGAGTGCATGAGTTTGACGGAGATCTCTGTTTCTCCAGACCATTGAGGAATCAATGTCGCTGTGTAAGAACCATTTTTGTGGTCCATAACAGATCCACTCACTCCAGCTTTCAGGCTTGTAGAATGAAGTTTAGCGTAAAACAAATCCCCACCATAACTCTTTGGCCGACCTTTGTGATCCTTGGCTGTGATTAGAACCTTGAGTGGTTGTCCAACTACATAAGTAGACCGAGGATTGAGTAAAACATAGACAGAGGTCTGTGGATGGGTGGAATACTCTATGGTTCTATTTTCTAAAGCCAGAGGCCATTCAATCACTTTCAACAATGCACTAAGCTCTTCAGAATCAGGGGTGATTGCTTGGGATGTCACTGCAGATGTTGTTGTGTGTATAGATGAATGAATCTCTTGTGATATTGGCCATACCTTCCGGGAAAGCTTATGCAAGATCTTTGAAAAGGAAAAAAACAAAACAAAACAAATGAATCAATAGAAACTTGATACCCCAAATCCTCAAAACAAACTCCAGGCAAAAATGTGTAACACTTTAACTGGCTGTGAATGGAGGTGTGGAAGAGTCTATTACCTCCTTACAGAATTCAACTCCTACCCTCTCAATGCATTCTTCTCTCCAAGAAATTAATTTAAAGAAAAAAACGTAACCACTTCATCCCAATCAGTAGCCGATACCTTCTTTCCCATGAGAAATCTTTTCCTTTTCTTTAAAGTGGACCTGAACTCTTGCACAGGACAGAAGGAAAACATAGAGAAATGCACCCTCAATTCAATTCAATTCACATTATTGTCATTGTGTAACACAACGAAATTACTTTTCATGACAACCCCACGGTGCATATAGGGAACATAGTGATAGTAACAAGGAAAAGAAGAAATTATACAAGTATGCCAGGTATTACAGATGTTTATACAATTTGTACACAGTGTTAATTATTTCAGAGAGGATTCAGAGTTCATCAAGTTTATGGCGGATGGGAAAAAGCTGTCTTTCAGTCTGTTTGTGTGTGTGCAGATTGATCTAAAACGTTTACCTGATGGAAGGAGCTCAAACAGGGCATTTCCAGGGTGAGTGTTGTCCTTGATAATGTTTTTGGCCCTTCTCACGCTGTTAGTATTATACAAAAGTTCCAGTGATGGTAGTTCAGTGCCAATAATGGCTTCTGCTGTTTTAACAACTCGCTGCAGGGCTTCTCTAGGAGCCTTCGTGCAGCTGTTGTACCAGGCCGTCATGCAATTGGTCAGGACGCTTTCTATAGTGCATCTGTAGAAATTAACCAGCAGCTTCTGTGGGAGGTTAGCGCTCCTTAGTTTTCTCAGAAAGTAGAGGCGTTGTTGTGCTTTGCCAGTTAGAGGTAAAGCATTGTCAGCCCAGGACAGGTTCTCTGCGATGGTGACTGCCAAAAATTTGAAGCTGGAAACTCTCTCCACAGCCTCTGCATTGATCATTAGCGGTAGGTGAGTAGTCTTTTTGGTGGTCCTAAAGTCCAGAATAATTTCTTTGGTCTTCTTTGTATTTAATAACAGGTTGTTATTATGTATGTATTCAGAGTGTTTAGCCTGTCTAATTCCCCCTCATTTGTGTCTAATTGCACACTGTAATTTTATCTCTCTCTGTGTCACATGACTGCCATGGCAGAGATGGCAGATAAGCTCATTTGAAAGCACCGGCTGGTAACAATATGCCTGCTTCCATGAATCAGGAAGTAGAAACAGTGCAGATTTATTTTAGGACTAGGCCTAAGACCCGTTTAAAAACGGGTGCTAGGCTCTAGCCAACACTGGCTCTCTCCCTCATAAGCCGCGTACGTCTGTGCCTGCCGTGCACACGGCACACACGTCTGAGCACCGCGGAAGCACACGTCTGCTGCCTCGCCGGCCCTGTCCTCCTCCTGCTCTAAGTGCCGTGCATGCGCAGTAGTGCAAAAGCATGTACACACGCACAGGAGGGGACGCAGAGACACAGGGGTTTTATAGTATAGGATTTGTACCAGCTGTAACAAAGATTTTTTTTTTTTAGTTTAAAGGTTATTATGCTGTTGTGTATCTTTTAGAGCAGAGAGGGAATTCTGAATTCAGGTCCGCTTTAAACAAATCATCAGGGGGCTCTGTATGGCTGATATTGTGGTGAAACCCCTCCCACAGTGTGATGTCAGCACCAGGGTGCTGACATCACACTGTGGCCGCCTTGTTGATTTGTGGGAAATAACAGCTGTTTCCAACTGCCAAAAATGCATCATCTGCTTCCACAGACATCACCTGCCAGCAGTTTTGAAATTGCCGGCATTTTGAATACACAAGTGTGAATTGGCCTTTAGGAGGTTTTTTTGGGTTGAGGCCTGTGTCTTATGAATTAATTTTAGTAACAAACTGAATCAAAAGCAATACACCTTTACTTCCAAATTATATATTATCCCCATATCTTGGACTAGAGACATAACTTAAATGTTGGAATTACCAGGACAAATGGGAAAATAAAATGTGTGAGTTTTATGTAGCATAGCATTTTTTTTTTTTTTTAGTTCTTTTTGTTTTTTAAACCATAGTGTATGGAAATGGGGAAATAGTGTATTTTTCCATTTTTTACCTTGTTTTTTTCAATTTAAAATGCATAGAAAATAAAATAATTACTGAAAACAAATACCATCCCCCAAAAGCCTAATTGGTGGTGAAAAAAACAAGATATAGACCATTTAGATGTGATAAGTAGCGATAAAGTTATTGGCGGATGAATGGGAGGAGCGCTGAAATGTGAAAATTGCTCAGATGCGTAAGGTTAAAAACACTGAAGGCTGAAGTGGTTAAAGAGGAACTTTAGTGAAAATAACCTAATGAATAACATTTTTTTTCACAATATTATTTAATAAAGTATTTACTCAGTGTCAAGGGTGTAACTAGAAATCACTACCCCCCCCCCCCCCCCCCCCACCCCTGTAAAACTTTGGATGCCCCCCAGCTGTCGTTGCTGGAGGGAGGAGCGCTGTGGGTTAGAGAAAGGGAGTCGAGCCCTCTCCCGCTGATGTATGTGCCTTCTGCTTCCCCTTCCTGCGCTGTGCCCCCTCCTGCCCCTAAAAATTGCCCTGGAGGGCCCCAGAGCCAGCCCCCCCCCCCCCCCCCCTCAGGCTTCTCCCCCTAAGTGTCCCTCCCAAGGCTGCATCCCTTGCAGGGGGTATTGTTACGCCCCTGCTCAGTGTTGGGCCATTGTCAAATCTTTCCTCACCCTGATTTACATTCTGAAATTGTATCCCAGGTGTCAGCATCTTAAGTGCTGGTAGTTGCATCACTCTGGAATGGTGTGTTCTCGGTCTCCTAGAATAACATCACAAGGAGGGCGGGGTTACCCGCCAATATACAGCAATATGTAGATATAGGAAGTGTTTAGGATGCTGAAACCAGCATAACTACCATAAAACCATAAAATAATTTACTGCATTCTACTATACATCACTATGATGCCTCTTAAAGCAACATTAAACTGAAAAATAAAATAAATAAAGTGCAGCACAAAATTATTATATTTAACCACTTCCGGACCTCAATGACTGAAATCTACACCCGGTTTTGATCCCCTTACCACTGCCAGGGCATAGACTTCAATCATCCCGCCGCACTCTCCTGCCTCCACCACCAATTGCATCACTCTCTCCCCTCCGCAGATCACTTGCTGTGCCATCTATATGATGGCAGAGCTGTGGGAATCGGTCAGGAGGTGATTTCATTGGCTCCTGACCTTGTCATCACTGTGAGCCAATCCCATTGGCTTAAATTGATGGACAGCATCAGGAGTCAATGAAAGCGCCTCCTGACTTGCTCACACAGCTCTGCCATCATATGACCGACGGGAGCAGCGGGTATGTGTGTTGAGAGGCGCTGTTCTTTGGTACCAGCAGTATCTGGTCCTTAAGGGGGCAGAGACTGCTGGTACAGAAGTGGTTAATTGGATTAGTTTCCAAATTGCCTCCCTTCCTGTCCCTCTGTGCCTCAATCTTCCCTCTGTGCCTCCTCTTGTCCCCTTCTGTTACCTCTACCCCCTGTGCAACCTTCTGTCCCACTGTGTCTCCTTCTGTCCTCCTTTGCTTCCTTCTGTTCCCCTGCATCTCCTTCTGACCCCCTGTGCCTCATTCATCCCTCTGTGCCTCCTCTTGTCCCCTTCTGTTACCTCTACCCCCCTGTGCAACCCTCTGTCCCACTGTGTCTCCTTCTGTCCTACTTTGCTTCCTTCTGTCCCCCTGCATCTCTCTGTCCCCCTGTGCCTCATTCTTCCCTCTGTGCCTCCTCTTGTCCCCTTCTGTTACCTCTACCCCCCTGTGCAACCCTCTGTCCCACTGTGTCTCCTTCTGTCCTCCTTTGCTTCCTTCTGTTCCCCTGCATCTCCTTCTGACCCCCTGTGCCTCATTCATCCCTCTGTGCCTCCTCTTGTCCCCTTCTGTTACCTCTACCCCCCTGTGCAACACTCTGTCCCACTGTGTCTCCTTCTGTCCTACTTTGCTTCCTTCTGTCCCCCTGCATCTCTCTGTCCCTCTGTGCCTCAATCTTTCCTCTGTGCCTCCTCTTGTCCCCTTCTGTTACCTCTACCCCCCTGTGCAACCCTCTGTCCCACTGTGTCTCCTTCTGTCCTACTTTGCTTCCTTCTTTCCCCTGAATCTCCTTCTGTCCCCCATCATGCTTCCTTCTGTTCCCCTGCATCTCCTTCTGTCCCCCATTGTGCTTCCTTCTGTTCCCCTGCATCTCCTTCTGTCCCCCATCATGCTTCCTTCTGTTCCCCTGCATCTCCTTCTGTCCCCCATCGTGCTTCCTTCTGTTCCCCTGCATCTCCTTCTGTCCCACATCGTGCTTCCTTCTGTTCCCCTGCATCTCCTTCTGTCCCCCATCGTGCTTCCTTCTGTTCCCCTGCATCTCCTTCTGTCCCCCATCGTGCCCCTTTCGCATAGCTTCCAACTGTCCTTCTTAGTCTCTCTTTGGGAACTAGAACACTCTGCCCCTCGTTCTTCCTCATTAGACTTTCTTTCAGGACTCATGTGTTTTATAACATATACAGTAGACTCTAAATGTTATTTCTATCATTTATATTGATAAATTACTACTTACTGTATTTTTAAGTCTTAGCATGAAGGAGAACTATTGATGATAGAGAAGACAACTGTAGTCGGCATTAAAAAAAAATCATCTTTTGCTGAATCATTTCTGTTATGAGTGAATAAGGGTGTGACGGGCGTGATTAGGGGTGTTGCAGGGGTGTGTCTTAAAGTGTCCCTCATTCCTATCTAAAAATGTCGGGAGGTATGCCTTCTGTCCCCTTCTCCTGTCTCCTGTTGTGCTTCCTTCTGCCCCCCTTTGTGCCTCCTTCTGGCCTCCTGTTCCTACTTCTATCCCCTTGTACTACCTCTGCCCCTAGGGCATCCATCTGCCCCACTGCACTTTCTTCCATCCCACTTTGTGCCTTCCTCTGTCCCCCTTTGCGCCTCATTCTGGCCCCTTGTAACTTCTTCTGGCCTCCTGTGCCTCCTTCTTTCCCCTTGTACTACTTCTGCCCACAGTGCAACTCTCTGCCCCACTGCATTTCTTTCTATCTCCCTTTGTGCCTCCTTCTGTCTGCCTTTGTACCTCCATCAGTCCCACTGTGCCACCTCTGCCCCATTGTGTGTCCCTCTGCTCCTCCCTGTGCCTCTTTCTGTCCACTTCTGCTACCTCTGACCCCCTTGTGCATCCCTCTGCCCCCCTGCACTTCTTTCTATCTCCCTTTGTGCCTTCTTCTGGCACTCATTCTGGACCCTTGTGACTTCTTCTGGCCTCCTGTGCCTCCTTCTGTCCCCCTTTGTGCCTCCTTCTATCGCCTTGTACTACCTCTGCCCCAGTGCATCCCTCTGCCCCACTGCACTTCTTTCTATTCCCCCTTTGTGCCTTCTTCTGTCCCCCTTTGTACCTCCATCAGTTCCACTGTGCCACCTCGGGCCCACTGTGTGTCCCTCTGTTCCTCCCTCTGCCTCCTTCTGTCCCCCCCTGCTACCTCTGACCCCCTGTGCATCCCCCTGTCTCACTGTACCTCCTCCTGTCTCCCTTTGTGCTTTCCTACCTAAGGCCTTCCACAGCACATTTCAGTATATGTTTTTGGTCCTGTATTGCAAGAATGGACTTTCTTCCTCACAGCTGAGAGATGTCAACTGTTATCACAGCCTAACTGAACAGAGAGCACACCCCTCGTCACTTACTGACTAGTGATGATCCCAAATCACAATCATAATTTTGCATCACTATTCGCAATTATGATGCAAAATTGTAAAGTGAAAATGCGTAATTAATTTTGCATGTAAACGTAATTCAGTCATAATTTTGCATGATTACTCAAAATTTCCCGTAATTTTGTGCCGACTTTAACCGACGGTTAACATCAACCATACACGCTATCATCACCAAAACTGCTATGTATGTTAAGGGGAATACTGAGAACATGTCAAAAAATGTTTTGAAAAAAAAAATTAACTACCTTACGACTGCCTAACGCCGTTTGGGGGCCGCAAGGTGGCTCACCCAGGACCTCGTAACGCCGAAAGGCGGCAAGTCCTGGGGGAGGAGATTAGCGGGGATCGTGTGCGCATCCCTGCTTTAGGGCTCTTTCACACTAGGGCCCTTTTTCTGCTTATCAACGCAAAGTTGATATTTGCACTAACCAAGGTAAAATGAAAGTCCATAGACTTTCCTTTTACCTTTCATACCCGATGCTGCGTTTTCGGTGTGTTGCGGTTCAATGCACCTGGGCACGTTGAACCGCTGGGAGCTGGCGTTTTCCTATCGGGCTCAATTATTAGCTACCGCCACTGATTGCGTCGCACCGCAGATTCCCGACGATTTGCTACAGGCTATTTAACGCATGCCGGAAACGGCTCCTGCACGCGTTGTCTAATGTGAATGAGGCCTGTCTGCCAGCAGCTGTCACCGCCAGACTGTTAGATTGTGAAACCGCCATCTATTTACATTGTACAGCGCTGCGATCTACTGCAGCGCTGTACTGGGGACAGCCGTGTCACTCGGCTGTCCCCTTAAAGTGAACCTCCAGACTAAAAATTGACTCAGCAGCACTGAAAAGGCTTGGTGTTTCTTTAACAGTTTCACAGCATCAGAACTTTGTTTCTCTTATACAAGCCTCATTTTTAGATGCACAGAAGAAAACTGCCCGGGCATCTTTCCCCTAATGCTGTGCAAAGCATGATGGGATTTCTGATGTTGTTGCTCTCGTTCTGCTATTTTGGTGCAAATATTTTTTTCTTACACAGGGTGCGCAGCTGGGAGGGGTGATCAGGACACAGGACAGTTGGAACTGTGTCTCCTGCTCCCTGTCACCTCCTTTCAACCAAAAATATGGCTGCCCCCATGACAAAGATGGCAGCCCCCATGATCACAAACATTTGCCTGTTCTTTTAAAACAAGGTGAGTAAGAGCTTATATTACCAATCTATTCTAATTAACATAACTAATGTAACTTAAAGAGAATCTGTATTGTTAAAAATCGCACAAAAGTAAACATACCAGTGCGTTAGGGGACATCTCCTATTACCCTCTGTCACAATTTCGCCGCTCCCCGCCGCATTAAATTGGTTAAAAACAGTTTTAAAAAAGTTTGTTTATAAACAAACAAAATGGCCACCAAAACAGGAAGTAGGTTGATGTACAGTATGTCCACACATAGAAAATACATCCATACACAAGCAGGCTGTATATACCCTTCCTTTTGAATCTCAAGAGATCATTTGTGTGTTTCTTTCCCCCTGCAGCTATCTTCCACTGAAGTGTCAGGCTGTTTCTTCCTGCAGAGTGCAGACAGCTCTGCCTGTATGTAATTCTTCAGTATGTGAAAGCCCAGCCAGCTCAGAGGACGATTTATCCAGCTTGTAAAAGATAAGAGAGAAGAGAGAAGCTGCTCTATTCTAAATAACACACAGGCAGTGTGCATAGAGGGGCCTGGAAGGGGGAGTTCATAGCAGAACCACAACACTGAAGAACTTGGCAGCCTTCCAGACACAGGCCGACAAGTCTGACAGGGGAAAGATACATTGATTTATTACAGAGACTGTGATAGTACAAAGTGCTGCAGTAAGCCAGAACACATTAGAATAGATTTTGGAACTTGTAGGATGATAAAAAACAGGATGCAATTTTTGTTACGGAGTCTCTTTAATGACAGTATGTTTGTTTAGGCTGAAGTTCCCCTTGAAGGGGAAAAAAAGGATTGCTCTCATAGGCTGATGCCTAAAGGTCCGTACACACGCCGGACTGGAGGCAACGACGGGGTCCGTCGTCACCTCCCGCTAGGTGGGCATTCCAACGACAGTCTGGCGTGTGTACGCACTGTCGGCGAACTGATACGGCTGTTTCTGAGCGATCCATCGTTGCCTCCAGTCCGGTGTGTGTACGGACCTTAAGAGAGACAATCCTGCTGATTGGCTGTCAGAGGGAGGGCAAAAAAAATTATAAAAAAATAACAAATGAATTAATAAAAAAAAAACCTTTGAGATAAACTATGGAAGGGGTATGGCCTGATTGAATACTAAAATATTTGTTATAAAAATACAAAACTTTATTAAACACTTGCATAAGGATATTTATAAAAACATGTATGACAGCAAAATGTCCCTAGATCCCTCACCACCCCCAAACCCGCCTAACCCCACACTAATATCCACTAGACCTGTATACCTGATTGTAACGTATTTTTCGGAATATAAGACGCTCCGGCATATAAGACGCACCTAGGTTTAGGGGGCAAAAATCTTAGAAAAAAAAAAAACTAATCCTAGGTGCGTCTATGGTGCAGGGGCGTCTTATGGACCCTTTCTCCCTAAACTACACTGCCCATCTACACCACACTGGCCTAAGATACACTGCCCATCTATACCACACCACACACTTCATTTCACTTACCCCTGCTGCCCCCACTACACTACACTTCACTAACTAACCCCTGCTGCTGTAACCACCTACTACACTACACTACACTACACTACACTAACCAACCCCTTCTGCCACCACCAAATACACTACACTAGCTAAACCGTGATGAAACATCTCACCTGATCCTGTCACCACGATCCTCTCCTCCCCCATCTGGCTTTCTTCATCAGAGGGCGCCCGTCATTCAGGATGCAGGTCTTCAGGGTCCAAGCTGCGGCACTCCTCTTCAGCTGCAGTCTCCTCTCTTCATGCCAGGACGTCTTGTCATGTATTGTGAACGTCTTCAGAGCCCCAGCTGCCCGCGGTCCTCTTCGCCGCAGTCTTAGCATAGACTGCAGCCTTGCGATATACATGTGCTGCTGCTGCCGCCATCTTTCCTAGTTACGGCGTCCTCACCCGACATCCTCCCTAGTTACAGCGTCCTTCCCCGACGTCCTCGATAGTTACAGCGTCCTTCCCCGATGTCCTCCCTAGTTACAGTGCCCTCTGCTGGTTGATCTGCGACGCACATGTGCGCGTGACGTCAGAGGCACTGTAACTAGGAAGGACGTCAGGGGAGGACGCTGTAACTAGGGAGGACGTCGGGGAGGACGCTGTAACTAGGGAGGACATCGGGGGAGGACGCCGTAACTAGGAAGGATGGCGGCGGCAGCACATGTATATCGAAAGGCTGCAGTCTATACGAAGACTGCAGTGAAGAGGCGCGCGGGCAGCTGGGGCTCTGAAGACGTTCACAATGAATGACAAGACGTCCTGGGATGAAGAGCGCCAGACGAGGAGGAAAGCATCGCGGCAACAGGATCCGGTAAGTAAATTCCGTGGCCACATTTACCGCATCTTTGGAATATACGACGCACCCACTTTTCCCCCTCATTTTTGGGGAAGAAAAAGTGCGTCTTATATTCTGAAAAATACGGTAGAATATAGAATGAAGGGTGTCCTAAAATCCCAGCCAAAGTATAGTTCAAATTTCACAGCCGTCCTGTAGCCAAGAATGAATAAAAAAAAACAAAGCCCTGCAGCAGCGATCAGAGCCCACCAACAGAAAGCTCTGTTGGTGGGCTGAAAAATGAGGGGGGGGGACCCATTTGTGTGCTCAGTTGTCTGGCTCTGCAGTTAGCTATTAAAGCTGCAGAACACTGAATTGTGAAAAATAACCTGTCCACTAGGGGGGTGTAAGCCTGTGGTCCTCAAGTGGTTAACATTGCAAAGAAAGATAAATGTGAACCGGTACAACATTAAGCGAAATTACAAATGATTATATGAAATCTATTGAATTACAATCGTAATTATATATAGACGTAAATGCAATAATTAAAAACACACAATTGGTTCACACGATGGCCAGGGGCCCAGGACCTCTCTCACTGGCCGGGGCCCCAAGGCCAGCATGCGATACCTGGAGGGGAGTGCAGGTGGGCCTGGACTTCTCACACCCAGGCTCTGGACCTCTCACATCCAGAAAACCAACCAACACTGCCTCCATACTGAACACACATAAGCAATAGAACACAGCAGTACATGCATCCAGCTACATTTAAAGTGGTCAACAGGTGCTCGTCAGCCAATGCAATAATGCTCGTAAATGCAATAATGTAAGTGAAGTTTCACGTAATCGTAATTAGCTGATTTCAATCATCCCTGTTACTGATGCCGGGATCTGTGCATGTGTTGTAAGGTATCCTATCCAGCCAAAAGTTTGCAAACAAAAATACTACCTAATATGTGTTGCTCTTTCTGTTAGCAGCTTGCTATGAGAGTTATCCCAGTAGCCTAAATGCTATTTGCTATAGTGCTCCTTTAAAGAGGAACTCCAGTGAAAATAATGTAATAAAAAAATGCTTCTTTTTTACAATAATTATGTATAAATGATTTAGTCAGTGTTTGCCCATTGCAAAAATCTTTTAAATCCCTGATTTACATTCTGACATTTATTACATGGTGACATTTTTACTGCTGGCAGGTGATGTAGCCATCACCATGTTGTCAGTTAGAAAAAGCTGTAAACAGTTATTTCCCACAATGCAACATGGTTCACAGACAGGAAACTGCCAGGAGTACCACGGTCTTCAGAGTTTCTTGTGGGAGGGGTTTCACCACAATATCAGTCATACAGCGCCCCCTGATGGTCTGTTTGTAAAAAGGAATAGATTTCTCATAGAAAAGGGGGCATCAGCTACTGATTGGGATAAATTTCAATTCTTCTTTCTCTGACACTGAAGCGGAAAAAAAAATGATATAATGATTTGTATGTGTAGTACAGCTAACAAATAAAACATTAGGAGAAGAGACATATGTCTAATATTGTTTCCAGTATAGGAAGAGTTAAGAAACTCCAGTTATCTATGCAAAAATCCATTGAGCTCCAGGACTTTCAAAGTCTTTAGAGAGCTCTGTCTTCTGAAGCTTATTATCTCAAGTATCTGGCACTGTTGTTGTTTTTTTTTTCTCTGCAGAGAATGATTCAAAAGTTCACCGGCCAGCTCTGTAAAATCATTAACCACTTGAGGACCGCCCCCAGCCGATGGGCGGCGGCAAAGACCGGGCCCAAACGACCGCAATACGCCCATCGGCGGGGGGCGGCTGCGGGAGTGTCTGTGCGGCGATCGCGTCATTCGTGACGCGATCAGCCGCCGGGGACTGGCTCCGCCCACCGTTCGTTGTAACCCGCCGGCCGTTCGGAAGCGCCGGCGGGTTACTAGCACCCGGATCGCCGCATGTAACAAGTATAATAGGCTTTGTAATGTATACAAAGCCTATTATACTGGCTGCCTCCTGCCCTGGTGGTCCCAGTGTCCGAGGGACCACCAGGGCAGGCTGCAGCCACCCTAGTCTGCACCCAAGCACACTGATTTCCCCCTCCCCTGCCCCCTGATCGCCCACAGCACCCCTCAGACCCCCCCCTGCCCACCCCCCAGACCACTGTTTGCACCCAGTCACCCCCCTAATCACCCATCAATCACTCCCTGTCACTATCTGTCAACGCTATTTTATTTTTAAGTCCCTAATCTGCCCCCTACTCCCTCCTGATCACCCCCCCACCCCTCAGATTCTCCCCAGACCCCCCCCCAGACCCCCCCCCCCCCCGTGTACTGTATGCATCTATCCCCCCTGATCACCTGTCAATCACCTGTCAATCACCTGTCAATCACCCGTCAATCACCCGTCAATCACCCCCTGTCACTGCCACCCATCAATCAGCCCCTAACCTGCCCCTTGCGGGCAATCTGATCACCCACCCACACCAATAGATCGCCCGCAGATCCGACATCAGATCACCTCCCAAATCCATTGTTTACATCTCTTATCTCCTCTAAACACCCACTAATTACCCATCAATCACCCCCTATCACCACCTGTCACTGTTACCCATCAGATTAGACCCTAATCTGCCCCTTGCGGGCACCCAATCACCCGCCCACACGCTCAGATTGCCCTCAGACCCCCCCTTATCAATTCGCCCGTGCAATATTTACATCTGTTATTCCCTGTAATAACCCACTGATCACCTGTCAATCACCCATCAATCACCCCCTGTCACTGCCACCCATCAATCACCCCCTGTCACTGCCACCCATCAATCAGCCCCTAACCTGCCCCTTGCGGGCAATCTGATCACCCACCCACACCAATAGATCGCCCGCAGATCCGACATCAGATCACCTCCCAAATCCATTGTTTACATCTCTTATCTCCTCTAAACACCCACTAATTACCCATCAATCACCCCCTATCACCACCTGTCACTGTTACCCATCAGATTAGACCCTAATCTGCCCCTTGCGGGCACCCAATCACCCGCCCACACGCTCAGATTGCCCTCAGACCCCCCCTTATCAATTCGCCCGTGCAATATTTACATCTGTTATTCCCTGTAATAACCCACTGATCACCTGTCAATCACCCATCAATCACCCCCTGTCACTGCCACCCATCAATCACCCCCTGTCACTGCCACCCATCAAACAGCCCCTAACCTGCCCCTTGCGGGCAATCTGATCACCCACCCACACCAATAGATCGCCCGCAGATCTTCTCTCCTCTAAACACCCACTAATTACCCATCAATCACCCCCTATCACCACCTGTCACTGTTACCCATCAGATTAGACCCTAATCTGCCCCTTGTGGGCACCCAATCACCCGCCCACACCTCAGAACGCCCTCAGACCCCAGCCCTGATCACCTCGCCAGTGCATTGCTTGCATCTATTTCCCCCCTCTAATCACACCTTGAGACACCCATCAATCACCTCCTGTCACCCCCTAGCACACCTACCCATCAGATCAGGCCCTAATTTGCCCCGTGTGGGCTCCTGATCACTCGGCCAAACCCTCAGATCCCCCTCAGACCCCCTTCCGATCACGTCCCCAGTGCATTTATTGCATCTATTTTCCCCTCTAACCGCCCCCTGAGACACCCATCAATCACCTCCTGTCACCCCCCTAGCACTCCTATCCATCAGATCAGGCCCAATACATCCTGTCATCTAAGAGGCCACCCTGCTTATGACCGCTTCCACAAAATTTGCCCCCTCATAGACCACCTGTCATCAAAATTTGCAGATGCTTATACCCCTGAACAGTCATTTTGAGAAATTTGGTTTCCAGACTACTCACAGTTTTGGGCCCGTAAAATGCCAGGGCAGTATAGGAACCCCACAAGTGACCCCATTTTAGAAAGAAGACACCCCAAGGTATTCTGTTAGGTGTATGATGAGTTCATAGAATATTTTATTTTTTGTCAAAAGTTAGAGGAAATTGGATTTTTATTGTTTTTTTCACAAAGTGTCATTTTTCACTAACTTGTGACAAAAAATAAAATCTTCTATGAACTCACCATACCCCTAACGGAATACCTTGGGGTGTCTTCTTTCTAAAATGGGGTCACTTGTGGGGTTCCTATACTGCCCTGGCATTTTAGGGGCCCTAAACCGTGAGGAGTAGTCTAGAATCCAAATGCCTCAAAATGACCTGTGAATAGGACGTTAGGCCCCTTAGCGCACCTAGGTTGCAAAAAAGTGTCACACATGTGGTATCGCCGTACTCAGAAGAAGTAGTATAATGTGTTTTGCGGTGTATTTTTATACATACCCATGCTGGGTGGGAGAAATCTCTCTGTAAATGGACAATTGTGTGTAAAAAAAATCAAATAATTGTCATTTACAGAGATATATCTCCCACCCAGCATCTGTATGTGTAAAAATACACCCCAAAACACATTATACTACTTCTCCTGAGTACGGCGGTACCACATGTGTGGCACTTTTTTGCACCCTAAGTGCGCTAAGGGGCCCAAAGTCCAATGAGTACCTTTAGGATTTCACAGGTCATTTTGCGACATTTGGTTTCAAGACTACTCCTCACGGTTTAGGGCCCCTAAAATGCCAGGGCAGTATAGGAACCCCACAAATGACCCCATTTTAGAAAGAAGACACCCCAAGGTATTCCGTTAGGAGTATGGTGAGTTCATAGAAGATTTTATTTTTTGTCACAAGTTAGCGGAAAATGACACTTTGTGAAAAAAAACAATTAACATCAATTTCCGCTAACTTGTGACAAAAAAAAAAAATCTTCTATGAACTCACCATACTCCTAATGGAATACCTTGGGGTGTCTTCTTTCTAAAATGGGGTAATTTGTGGGGTTCCTATACTGTCCTGGCATTTTAGGGGCCCTAAACCGTGAGGAGTAGTCTTGAAACGAAATTTCTCAAAATGACCTGTGAAATCCTAAAGGTACTCATTGGACTTTGGGCCCCTTAGCGCAGTTAGGGTGCAAAAAAGTGCCACACATGTGGTATTGCCGTACTCAGGAGAAGTAGTATAATGTGTTTTGGGGTGTATTTTTCCACATACCCATGCTGAGTGGGAGAAATATCTCTATAAATAGACAATTGTGTGTAAAAAAAATAAAAAAATTGTCATTTACAGAGATATTTCTCCCACCCAGCATGGGTATGTGTAAAAATACACCCCAAAACACATTATACTACCTTTCCTGAGTACGGCAATACCACATGTGTGGCACTTTTTTGCAGCCTAACTGCGCTAAGGGGCCCAAAGTCCAATGAGCATCTTTAGGCTTTACAGGGGTGCTTACAATTAGGCACCCCCCAAAATGCCAGGACAGTGAACACACCCCACAAATGACCCCATTTTGGAAAGTAGACACTTCAAGGTATTCAGAGAGGAGCATAGTGAGTCCGTGGCAGATTTCATTTTTTTTTTGTCGCAAGTTAGAAGAAATGGAAACTTTTTTTTTTGTTGTTGTTGTCACAAAGTGTCATTTTCCGCTAACTTGTGACAAAAAATAAAATCTTCTATGAACTCACCATGCCTCTCACTGAATACTTTGGGATGTCTTCTTTCCAAAATGGGGTCATTTGGGGGGTATTTGGACTATCCTGGAATTTTAGCCCCTCATGAAACCTGACAGGTGCGCAGAAAAGTCAGAGATGCTTGAAAATGGGAAAATTCACTTTTGGCACCATAGTTTGTAAACGCTATAACTTTTACCCAATCCAATAAATATACACTGAATGGTTTTTTTTTTATCAAAGACATGTAGCAGAATAACTTTCGCGCTCAAATGTATAGGAAATTTTACTTTATTTGAAAAATGTCAGCACAGAAAGTTAAAAAAGTCACTTTTTTGACAAAATTCATGTCTTTTTTGATGAATATAATAAAAAGTAAAACTCGCAGCAGCAATCAAATAGCATCAAAAGAAAGCTGTATTAGTGACAAGAAAAGGAGGTAAAATTCATTTAGGTGGTAGGTTGTATGACCGAGCAATAAACCGTGAAAGCTGCAGTGGTCTGAATGGAGAAAAAGGCTCTGGTCCTTAAGGGGCGAAAAGACTGTGGTCCTGAAGTGGTTAAGAAAGCTGAGTAGTGTGTGAAGTGCTAATATTAGAGAATGATGCAATGTTATAACATGTTATAAAAATGTTATAAATAGAGATGTGGCGAACGGTTCCCGAATCGTTCGCCGGCGAACATCTCTAAATCCATGGGCCTCTTACTACTTCCGGGTCGCAATGACCCGGAGTAGTACGCCTGCGCTGCCCGGCGGAGCGCGTCCTAGATCGCGCTCCCGTTGCCGGGCACTCTCTGCGCATGTGCGTGACGTCATGAGTGACGTCACGCTCATGCGCAGAGAGTGCCCGGCAACAGGAGCGCGATCTAGGACGCGCTCCGCCGGGCAGCGCAGGCGTACTACTCCGGGTCATTGCGACCCGGAAGTAGTAAGAGGCCCAGAGAGGTTCGCCAGGCGAACTGTTCGGCCCAACACTAGTTATAAATAAAACCTATATAACTGAAAATAAAAATATGAGAATATTTTCTTTGCTACTAATGTTGTAGTAATTATCTGTACTACACAAGCAATTAATTATATCATATTTTTTTTTCACTTCAGTGTCTCTTTAAGGATAATCAGTGGTGCTCAGCAGAGCTCGAATATTCGAGTAGCTCGAATATTCGAGCTCTTTTTCAGCTATTCGAGCTCGGTATTCGAGCTCCGAATAGCTGGAGCTATTCGAATGGGCTATCCGAGTACACTCGAATAGCCCATTCACTATTCGAGCTATTCGAGCAACCCGGCGCTATTCGAGCTCGGTACCGAGCTCGAATAGCGTCATAGCCCAGATTGATGTCCTTAGAGCCAATCAGAGGGCTCCCAGGCCCTCTGACGGCAGCCAATCACAGAGGGGGACCCTGGCCAGCCCCTACCCTATAAATAGCGGCCGCCATGTTCCGTTTCTCCATGCTTGCCTGAGACTTGTACAGAGAGAGAGTTGCTCCTTTGTGCTTTGGCTTAGCAAGTGCTCTATTGTGATCATTTACCTAGCGTTTTTGCTCACCTACACCTGCCATATACACCTATATTGTTGTTAGTTAGATAGACATTGTATTTTAGTTAGTAGCTTGTGTGTTACATTAGAGACAGGCAGCTGCTGCAAGCTTACAGGTTTAGGCCTCAGGGGGGCCTTGCCTCTGTGGGCAGCTGTCCTCTGTTTATTTCTCTCATCTATACCAGTATTTCTGCTGTCCTTTACTAATAGTATTGTAGTTATACTGTACTAGGAGTAGGACACTCACTGACTGTCACTGTTTATAGGCTACTAGCTAGCTCCTGCGTGTGTGCACTCACTCACTGTCTGTGTGTACACACACTCTATTTCCTTCTGATTACTGATAGATTATTGTTAGTTAGTTGTACTTACTTACTACTTACTCTTACTGTACCCATAGGGACACTCACTGTCACTGTTCATATAGGCTACTAGCTCCTGCGTGTGCGCACTGCACTCACTGTCTGAGTGTACACACACAACACACACTCTATTTCCTTCTGATCGCTGATTGATTATCGTAATTAGTTAGTTCTACTTACTGTTACTACTTACTCTCTTACTGTACTAGGAGTCTAGGACACTCAGTCACTGTCCATAGGCTACTAGCTCCTGCGTGCGTGCACTCACTGTCTGAGTGTACACACACCCACACTCCATTTCCTTCTGATCGCTGATTGATTATCGTAATTAGTTAGTTGTACTTACTGTTACTACTTACTCTTACTGTACTAGGAGTCTAGGACACTCAGTCACTGTCCATAGGCTACTAGCTCCTGCGTGCGGTCACTCACTGTCTGAGTGTACACACACCACCCACACTCTATTTCCTTCTGATCGCTGATTGATTATTGTAATTAGTTAGTTCTACTTACTGTTACTACTTACTCTTACTGTACTAGGAGTCTAGGACACTCAGTCACTGTGTTCATAGGCTACTAGCTCCTGCGTGCGTGCACTCACTGTCTGAGTGTACACACACCCACACTCCATTTCCTTCTGATCGCTGATTGATTATTGTAATTAGTTAGTTCTACTTACTGTTACTACTTACTCTTACTGTACTAGGAGTCTAGGACACTCAGTCACTGTGTTCATAGGCTACTAGCTCCTGCGTGCGTGCACTCACTGTCTGAGTGTACACACACCCACACTCCATTTCCTTCTGATCGCTGATTGATTATTGTAATTAGTTAGTTCTACTTACTGTTACTACTTACTCTTACTGTACTAGGAGTCTAGGACACTCAGTCACTGTGTTCATAGGCTACTAGCTCCTGCGTGCGTGCACTCACTGTCTGAGTGTACACACACCACCCACACTCTATTTTCTTCTGATCGCTGATTGATTATTGTAATTAGTTAGTTCTACTTACTGTTACTACTTACTCTTACTGTACTAGGAGTCTAGGACACTCAGTCACTGTCCATAGGCTACTAGCTCCTGCGTGCGTGCACTCACTGTCTGAGTGTACACACACCCACACTCCATTTCCTTCTGATCGCTGATTGATTATCGTAATTAGTTAGTTGTACTTACTGTTACTACTTACTCTTACTGTACTAGGAGTCTAGGACACTCAGTCACTGTCCATAGGCTACTAGCTCCTGCGTGCGGTCACTCACTGTCTGAGTGTACACACACCACCCACACTCTATTTCCTTCTGATCGCTGATTGATTATTGTAATTAGTTAGTTCTACTTACTGTTACTACTTACTCTTACTGTACTAGGAGTCTAGGACACTCAGTCACTGTGTTCATAGGCTACTAGCTCCTGCGTGCGGTCACTCACTGTCTGAGTGTACACACACCACCCACACTCTATTTCCTTCTGATCGCTGATTGATTATTGTAATTAGTTAGTTCTATTTACTGTTACTACTTACTCTTACTGTACTAGGAGTCTAGGACACTCAGTCACTGTGTTCATAGGCTACTAGCTCCTGCGTGCGTGCACTCACTGTCTGAGTGTACACACACCCACACTCCATTTCCTTCTGATCGCTGATTGATTATTGTAATTAGTTAGTTCTACTTACTGTTACTACTTACTCTTACTGTACTAGGAGTCTAGGACACTCAGTCACTGTGTTCATAGGCTACTAGCTCCTGCGTGCGTGCACTCACTGTCTGAGTGTACACACACCCACACTCCATTTCCTTCTGATCGCTGATTGATTATTGTAATTAGTTAGTTCTACTTACTGTTACTACTTACTCTTACTGTACTAGGAGTCTAGGACACTCAGTCACTGTGTTCATAGGCTACTAGCTCCTGCGTGCGTGCACTCACTGTCTGAGTGTACACACACCCACACTCCATTTCATTCTGATCGCTGATTGATTATTGTAATTAGTTAGTTCTACTTACTGTTACTACTTACTCTTACTGTACTAGGAGTCTAGGACACTCAGTCACTGTCCATAGGCTACTAGCTCCTGCGTGCGTGCACTCACTGTCTGAGTGTACACACACCCACACTCCATTTCCTTCTGATCGCTGATTGATTATCGTAATTAGTTAGTTGTACTTACTGTTACTACTTACTCTTACTGTACTAGGAGTCTAGGACACTCAGTCACTGTCCATAGGCTACTAGCTCCTGCGTGCGGTCACTCACTGTCTGAGTGTACACACACCACCCACACTCTATTTCCTTCTGATCGCTGATTGATTATTGTAATTAGTTAGTTCTACTTACTGTTACTACTTACTCTTACTGTACTAGGAGTCTAGGACACTCAGTCACTGTGTTCATAGGCTACTAGCTCCTGCGTGCGTGCACTCACTGTCTGAGTGTACACACACCCACACTCCATTTCCTTCTGATCGCTGATTGATTATTGTAATTAGTTAGTTCTACTTACTGTTACTACTTACTCTTACTGTACTAGGAGTCTAGGACACTCAGTCACTGTGTTCATAGGCTACTAGCTCCTGCGTGCGTGCACTCACTGTCTGAGTGTACACACACCCACACTCCATTTCCTTCTGATCGCTGATTGATTATTGTAATTAGTTAGTTCTACTTACTGTTACTACTTACTCTTTCTGTACTAGGAGTCTAGGACACTCAGTCACTGTGTTCATAGGCTACTAGCTCCTGCGTGCGTGCACTCACTGTCTGAGTGTACACACACAACACACACTCTATTTCCTTCTGATCGCTGATTGATTATCGTAATTAGTTAGTTCTACTTACTGTTACTACTTACTCTTACTGTACTAGGAGTCTAGGACACTCAGTCACTGTCCATAGGCTACTAGCTCCTGCGTGCGTGCACTCACTGTCTGAGTGTACACACACTAAATTTACTTGTGATTACTACTGATTATTGTAACTGCTAGTTGTACTTCCTGACTGTTACTACTTACTTACTGTACTAGGGGACATTCACTCAGTCACCTCACCAACCAACCCACTCCATTAAAGTACCCCACTTTTCACCCGCCCTTTTACAAAACTTTTGTCTATACGCCCAAAACATTTAAGATGTCTGGAAGTGGCAGCCAGCGCGGTTTGGGCAAGGGGAAGGGCAGCAAGGGAATCAGGAGGAGAGGGAGCAGCATTGTGGCAAGCCGCGGCCGCGGGCGCGCCACCATGCACAGTTCCGCAGCAGCAGCAGCAGCGTCAGTGGCTAACATTCCTCCCATAGCCACTGGCCGTGGACGCCTTGGGCGCCGCCCAGCAGGAGCATCTGCAACTCACGCTGCAGAGACACAGCAGCAGCAGCGTGTAGCACCTGCTCCCATTTTCCTCCAGCCGGGTCGGAAACGTCCCATTGAGGAAAAGGATGCAGACACTGTGGTGCAACTCATGACGGAGGATGAGCAGCCCGCCATCAGCTCTGCATCCGAGGCCTCCACCCTCACCACCACCACCACCACCACCACCACCCCTGTTCGCAGCAGCCGCCCAGCAGGGTCTGGGGAGGAGGCCAGTTCACCGTCACTCGCCGACCTGTCATTCAGCAGTCTTTTGACCCCAGGCATCATGCATTATGTACTACAGCATTTAGATAACCCAGGAACCTACACCAGGATTTTATTTATAGATTTCAGCTCTGCATTTAATACCATAATTCCATCACTGCTGCACAGCAAGCTCTCCCAGCTACACATACCTGAATCCCTCTGCAAATGGATAACCGACTTCTTAACCGACAGAAGACAGCGTGTTAGACTTGGTAAACTCACATCAAGCTCTCTGACAGTCAGTACTGGTGCACCCCAGGGCTGTGTGCTTTCCCCACTGCTGTACTCACTTTACACCAATGACTGCATCTCCACAGATCCATCTGTTAAGGTTCTGAAGTTTGCAGACGACACAACAGTTGTTGGTCTCATTCAAAATGGGGATGAGTCTGCATACAGGCATGTGGTGGGACAGCTTTCCTCCTGGTGCAGCAGCAACAACTTAGAACTAAATGCTCTCAAAACCATGGAGATGATAATAGACTTTAGGAGATCTCCCCCCCAGCACCTCTCCTTAACCATAAATGGATCCACAATAACCCAAGTAGAGTCATTCAAGTTTCTTGGGTCCACGATCTCAAACGACTTAAAATGGGACAACAACACTGCCACTATTGTCAAGAAAGCACAACAGAGAATGTACCATCTGCGGCAGCTGAAAAAGTTTGGCCTACCTCAAAAGCTAATGGTGCAGTTCTACACTGCAATCATCGAATCCACCATAACATCATCCATGACTGTATGGTTCAGCTCCTGCTCAGCATTAGAAAAGGGGAGGCTGCAGCGCATCATCCGATCAGCGGAAAGGATAATTGGCTGTAGCTTACCTTCCCTGCAGGATCTTTACACTAGCAGGTGCAGAAAGAGAGCGACCAAAATTGCCTCTGACCCCTCTCACCCAGCTCACTCCATCTTCCAGCGCATGCCTTCAGGAGTAAGATTCCGGTCAATCGCTACCAAAACCTTCAGACACAGGAACAGTTTTTTTCCTCAAGCGGTAGCCATACTTAATGCTGAACCACGTTAGAGCTGCTAGGACTGAAAGTAATCAGCACAGAACTAAACATGAACAATTCTCACATTGCTTACTGCCACTATACTTATAATGTCCTTAACTTGTAATATTCACACTGTCTGTCCTTGTATTGTTTTTTGTTTGTGTTTGTTAAGCAACTGCCAAGACAAATTCCTTGTAGGTGCAAACTTACTTGGCGAAAATAAATTGATTCTGATTCTGATTCTGATGAGTAAATTGTCTGCTGTTGTTGGCGATCTTGAGGAGGAGATGCTGATGGGCACTTTGGGGGATGAGGGATTGGACAGCAAGACTGTGGCGACAGTCAAGCAGCCCATCCATGCATCAGGAGAGGAGTTTGGGGGGTCATCATCCCAGCAGGACATGTTTCAGGAGGGGGAGGATGATGATGACCCGGTGACAGACAGAGACTGGGTGCCACCACCTCCAGGGGATGTCGTCCTCAGCAGCTCTGAGGAGGAGGAGGAGGATGCGCTTGTGGGCCTTGCAAGGAGGCGCATCATTGCAAGCATTGGCAGCGTCCCACAGCCTGCTGGTGTCTCAGGCTCAGCAGCAGCAGCAGCAGCATCAGCCAGTACCACCACCAGCCGCACCCAAGCCCCCCCCCCCAACCACCACAGGGAGACAGGCAGCAGCGCTTCCATGCCGTAGGGGGAAGTTTCTGTCACCAATCTGGCGGTTTTTCACCATGCCCACTGTGTACAGCAAGTACGCCACTTGCAACCACTGTCAGCGGAAGTTGAGCAGAGGTGCAGACCCCTTAAAGTTCAGCACCAGCTCGCTCATCAACCACCTTGCGGCTAAACATTTCCACCAGCATGAGGAGTTCCAGAGGCTGAAGGCATCTGCTGCTGGCAGTGGCACCACACCCATCACTGCACAGCCTTCAGCAGCAGCAGCAGCAACAGCAGCCACCCGCCCTCCTGCTCCTCCAGCAGCACCAGCAGGAGTGCGGAAACGCACTGCTCCTCCCCCCTCTGCAACTCCTGCCGCCGACACTGAGGCCTGTTCTGGCAGCCAGTCCTCAGTGGCCTCCTCTGCTGTGTCTGCTGATTCCCGTGTCAGCAAAAGGCCACGCCAGAGCCTTTTGAGCGAGTCCTTCCAGGGGGTGGTTAGGGCTCTGCCTCCCAGCAGCCGTCGCGTGCGGCAGCTGAACGGCTTGCTGGCACGGGCCATGTGCTCCCAACTCCTGCCGTACACGCTCGTGCAGGAGGGGAGCGACATTCGTGCGCTGCTTGCTTGCGCAGCCCCAGACTGGCAGCTCCCCAGCAGACACTTCTTTGCCCGCAAGGCCATTCCTGCACTGCACCGCTTTGTGATGGCCAATGTGGAGCGAGGGCTGGAGCACGCGGTTGGTGAAAGGGTCCACGTCACCATGGACTCCTGGAGCAGCCGCTTCGGGACAGGCCGCTACCTGTCCTTCACTGTCCACTGGGTCAGCTTGGTGGAAGGGGGTGAGGATGGGAGAGCAGCAGCGGGCACAGCAGCAGCAGCAACACAGTGGGTGGTGCCACCCCGCAGGCTCAGGGGAACTGCAGCAGGTTCCTCCGATCCTCTGCCATCCTCCGGCACACCTGGCCAAACCCCCCGCCTCAGCAGCAGCGTGAAGGCCCGCCACTGCCAAGCGCTGCTGCACTTGGTCAGCCTTGGGAAGACCAAGCTGACGGCAACCCATGTGTTGGCCAAACTCCAGGAGCAGGATAGGATTTGGCTGACCCCCAGAGGCCTCAGAGTCGGAGAGGTGGTGGCCGACAATGGGGCCAATCTGGTTGCCGCAATAGACAGGGGAAACCTGACCCACATCCCCTGTCTTGCCCACGTGCTGAACCTGGTGGTGCAGAAGTTCCTGCGCACCTACCAGGGGATGGGCGAACTGCTGGAAACGGCAAGGAATGTTGTGCGTCACTTCCGGCGCTCGGCTGCAGCCTGTGCGAGCCTGGAAGACGTGCAAAAGGAGCTGGATCTGCCACGCCATCGGCTGATCCTTGACGTTCCGACTCGCTGGAACTCCACCCTGGCGATGTTGGAGCGTCTGGTTGAACAGAGGCACGCTGTCAAACAGTACCTTGCCCTGGCCACTGTTTCCGCAGCTCAGAGAAGGGACAAGACCAGCAACATCCCGTCCATCGTCCCCGATGATGACTGGAGGCACATGCAGCAGGTGTGCTTAGTGCTGGCTCCCTTCCTGCAGGCCACAAACATGGTGAGCAGGGACCATGCTATGGTCTGCGAGTGGGTGCCCCTGGTTTCTCTGCTGAACAGGGCCCTCGATGCTTTGCTGGAACAGGGAGCGGCAGCCTTGGACCAGCAGGAGCGGCAACCAGCTGCGCAGTCCACCTCTGAGGGGGAGGAGGACTTGGTGGAGGTCCCTGACCTGGCTGCTGATGAGGGGGATCAGCACAGCGCAGCTGAGTTGGTGCGGGGGTGGAGAGAGGATGAGGCGGCAGAGGAGGAGGATGAGGACAGCACTGACGTCGATGTGCCAGCAGACGTGGCCCGCCTCTTCCCAATGGCAGCGCACATGCTGACGTGCCTGCGCAGGGACCCCAGGGTGATCCAGATGAAGCAGAGGGAGGACATCTGGATCAGCATGATGTTGGACCCACGCCTCAAGGGGAAGTTGAGCCAGTTCCTGCCGCCTGCAGGAGGAGACCCAGCGCAACAAATAAGGAGCTTGCAGCAGGCCCTTGTTGAGCGCTTGGAGGAAGCCTTCCCCCAGCCTTCCACCCCCACTGTCCAGCAGCCAGCACAGAGGCAGCAGCAGGTGCCTGCATCCAGCAGCAGCAAGCGCCCCACAGACCTGCTGTCTCTCAGCCACGAGCTCTACAGGACTGTAGAGGCTCCGGCAGCAGTGACTAGAGAGGAGATGCATGCAGCAGCATCCTCCTCCGGTCACAGCCAGCGCCTGACCCGCATGGTGGCTGACTACATGGGGTCGTACAGCGGGCTTGACAGCGATGCCCCTGTTGAACCCATGGAGTATTGGGTCAAGCGCATGGAGATCTGGAGCGAGCTGGCGCAGTACGCCCTGGAAGTGCTGTCCTGCCCCCCTTCCAGCGTGCTGTCCGAGCGCTGCTTCAGTGCAGCTGGTGGCGTGGTCACCGAGAAACGCTCACGTCTGTCTCACAAGTCTGTGGACAGACTGACGTTTCTCAAGATGAACCAGGCGTGGGTGGAAGGCGAGTTCCTGGCCCCTGTTGTCGGCGAGAGGGGGACATGAACTGGCTGCCGGAACCATCGTTAATGTGCCTTACCACCCTTTACCACCTCCTGGCTCCTGCTCACTAAGCCAGCCTGGTTCACTTTGACTATTACGTCGCCTGCAGCCACACATTTTACACCTACAGTGGGCTGCTGTGTACTGCCCTTCTGCTGTCTGTCTGTGTTTCCCACTGCCAGGGTACACAGAATTACCTTCTTCTGCTGCCACTCTGCCACCAGCTATTACGTCAAACAATAGCTATATTGGTTGCAAAACCAAAACCAAACAAACCATTAAAAAAAAAAAAAAGGTTTAATTTTTCTGAGGTGCCCGGGTTGAAAACTGTGTTGTCCCAGTTGTGTATTGGACACAATGTGGGCTGCACGACCGCTGTCTGGGACCTCCTGTTGTGTTTATTTACAGCCCTGGTATCACCGCTAGGTACCAGGGCTATTATGTCACGCTGCCTACCTGCTGCCACACTCACACTGCTCCTCCATACCTCCTCCTGCTGCTGCTGCTGCTGTCTGTCTGTGTTTCCCACTGCCAGGGTACACAGATGATTTACCTTCTGCTGCCACTCTGCCACCAGCTATTACGTCAAACAATAGCTGCTCGCCTACTCCTCCATTCCTCCTGCTGCTGTTGCTGTCTGTCTGTGTTTCCCACTGCCAGGGTACACAGAATTACCTTCTTCTGCTGCCACTCTGCCACCAGCTATTACGTCAAACAATAGCTATATTGGTTGCAAAACCAAAAACCAAAAAACCATAAAAAAAAAAAAAGGTTTAATTTTTCTGAGGTGCCCGGGTTGAAAACTGTGTTGTCCCAGTTGTGTATTGGACACAATGTGGGCTGCACGACCGCTGTCTGGGACCTCCTGTTGTGTTTATTTACAGCCCTGGTATCACCGCTAGGTACCAGGGCTATTATGTCACGGCGAGCTGCCTGCCTCATTGACTGCCTGCTGCCACACACTCATCCTCCTCCTCCTGCTGCTGAATTTACCTCCTGCTGTCTTTGTGTTTCCACTGCCAGGGAGCACATACAATGGCGCTTCCAACATGCGTGCGCCCACCAGCTATTTGTTACGCTCAAAAATAGCTGCATTTCTTTAAAAAAAAAATGAAAAGAGAAATACGTGAAGAAGAAGAAGACGATATTGAAAAAGAAGGAGAAGGAGAAGATGAAGATGAAGAAGAAGATGAAGAAGAAGATGAAGAAGATGATGAAGAAGAAGATGAAAAAGAAGAAGAAGATGAAGAAGATGAAGAAGATGAAGAAGAAGAAGATGAAGAAGAAGAAGAAGATGAAGAAGAAGAAGAAGAAGAAGATGAAGAAGATGATGAAGATGATGAAGAAGATGAAGAAGATGAAGAAGATGGAGAAGAAGAAGAAGAAGAAGAAGAAGAAGAAGAAGAAGAAGAAGAAGAAGAAGAAGAAGAAGAAGAAGATGAAGAAGAAGAAGAAGAAGAAGAAGAAGAAGAAGAAGAAGATGAAGATGAAGATGAAGAAGAAGAAGATGAAGAAGAAGAAGATGAAGAAGAAGAAGAAGATGAAGATGAAGAAGAAGAAGATGAAGAAGAAGAAGAAGAAGAAGAAGATGAAGAAGAAGAAGATGATGAAGAAGACAATATAGAAGAAGAAGAAGAAGATATAGAAGAAGAAGATCGAGAAGAAGAAGAAGAAAGATAAAGAAGAAGAAGAACAAGTATATACAGTAACACTACTGAACAAAATTAAGGACACAACTTCTCTTTCCACATTTTTTTTAAAGGAACATCCCCACATAATCACTTGCTGTTGTTACTTGGAAAAAAAGATGTTTCTTGCATCATTCACCCTCAAAACAAGTGTTGGAAGCTATTTAAGGCCAATTCGAATAGTCAGCTCGAATAGTGAGCTCGAATACCGACTCGAATAGTGAGCTCGAAGTCCGAGGTCGAATCGAATAGTAAAAATTATTCGACTCGAATATTCGACTGACCTCGAATAATTTACTATTCGAATTCGACCAAACTCGAATTTTAAAAAGGGGTATTTGAGCATCACTAAGGATAATACATATATGAAGGAATACGTTATATCTACATGAGTTAATGGAATTGAAATGTTGCTTTGTAGACTTACCCCCAATAGAAAACAGGTAGAGCACAAAGCAATGAAAAGAATACATTTCTTCATTTTGCTGGAGAAAAACAAAAACAAAAGCGGAACAGCCAATCACACAATGCTATAAAATACGAATTGTTTTTAACCATACAAAATTAGACAAACATATACAAGGAAAAAAATACAATAAAAATAAAATACAGAGTCACACAAAGTGCACACTACACACATCCAGTCCTGACATGAGTACACTTATTGGGCGCAAATCATGAAGCCTTTTCACCTGTTTTTACCTTATCTATGCTACAAGTGGGTCCGAGATAAACTTTTACTCACTGCGTAATTGTGTTCCTTTCATATAGTTTATAGGGCATTACTCAAGCCAAATACTTTGTCTATTTTGGCTTCCGATGAAAAAACCGCGCATGCGCAGACCTGTCACGCTGGCCTCCATGATGACGCTTAGCGGCCGGCATGATGACGAGCGCCGTAACGAACCAGGAAGAGCTGGCCCAACACCTGGCCTGGGTGTCGCCGGTAACGGGGGCCGGTGAAGGCACGCGGATAAGAGCCAGGAGGACACCGGGGAACCTCGCGACCTGCGGTGGGCTGGACGAAGCCCCAGGTAAGTGCAGTCTTTTAATTTCGGGCACTCCTCAGTGTCCTTTTAAATTTAATTTCAGGCACTCCTCGGTGTCCCTTTAACTACCTGGAGACCGATCCACGCCCATCGATTGACGTCAAGTCCTGGGGCTGCATTTTGCAGGAGATTGCGCGCAGGCTGCCCCGCCTTCAGTCTCCAAGCGGCTTTTGCTGCTCGAGAGACTGTTAGACGCTGAAACCGCCGTCTTTACTGTTAGTACAGCGCTGCGATCAGCAGCAGCGCTGTACTGGGGACAGCCGTGTGACACGGCTGTCCCCGTTGGGGACAAGAGAGCAATCGGCTCTCATAGGCAGGAGCCTATGACAGCCGATCGCCATGATTGGCCAGCTGGCGGGGGGGGAGGGAGGGGATTGATAAATAAATACATAAAAAAAACAGTACAAAACTGTAAAAAATAACAAACATAAATATTTATTAAAAAAATAAATAAATAAACAACTTGGGGGCGATCGGACCCCACCAACAGAGAGCTCTGTTGGTGGGGGGGATCACTTGCGTGCTGTGTTCTGCGGCCCTGCAGCTTGGCCTTAAAGAGAACCTGTACTGAGTAAAAATATTTAAAAAAACACATGAGGTAACTTCAAATGAACATTACATAGTTACCTTGACATCAGTTTCTCTCAGAAGCTCACCATTTTCTTCTAACAATAATCCCTTCCAGTTCTGACAATATTTTGTCAGATCTGAAATATATCAGTTGCTGTCAGTTACAGCTGAGAGAAGAACTGATGTGTCTATGTTTCCCTATGGCTCAAGTGTGCAATGTTACAGTTTAACTGTGTGCTGACCAGAAAGCTGTTATGGGTAACGGCCATTTTCAAAATGGAGGAGGGAAAATTCCCTTGATCACCGTGAACAAACAGGACGCGGGACAGGAGAAAGACACTGAGGAGTAGACTACATGGAAGGTAAGTATGACTTGTGTATGTTTATTTTGACTTTTAATTTTCAATTCAGGTTTTCTTTAAAGCTGCAATGGCCATCATTTTAGAGAAAATGTGCCTGGTCTTTAGGGGGGTTTACCACTGTGGTCCTCCAGTGGTTACATTAGTGGTGAAGAATAAGAATTCGGTTTTGGGTAAATTGTTGATTAGAATGAAGATTAGACTCCTCCTGGAGTTGTTGAAAACTTTTAAGGAAGTTTTTTTGTAAGTAGATCATTAACTAAGGAAATGCCTTTTATTTTCCAAGAGTCTATATTTAAGTTTGGTCCTGAGAGGTTTGGTGTAGAGAGATGGATTTTGGGTGTAAATGAGTCTACAGAATGGGTACTTTTAAGGTTTTACACAAATTGTCGCCATGTAAGCAGGGTTATAGAAATAGTAGGGAATGATGAAGTATAAGTATTGAGTATTAGATATTAGTTCTTTTAGAGGCTGTTGTGCAATAAATCTTTACATCTGAACCCATAATTTGTCCCTATTATTTTTCCACCATTCTTTACACATATATCAAGAATTTAGGCATGATAGTAAGACTTGATGCAAAGAAGGCCTAGGCCCCCTTATTTAGTAGGAAGAGATAAAGTGCTATAGGAAATTCTGTTTTTTTCCTTTCCATATGTAGGCAGGTATAATCTTCTGCAATTGATTGAAAAATCTATTGTGGATCTGAATGGGGAGGGTCCTTAGGAGATATAGAATTTTATGGAATGTCATCATTTTAAAAGAGGCAATTCTGCGCAGCTAAGAAGTCTATATCTTGGACATAGAGCAGAGTTCCTTTTCATTGAAGCTAGTAGGGGGATAAAGTTGACATCATATAATTTATCTGTAGATTGCGGAATATGAATACCTAAATATGGGATAGTGGACTTGGACCATTGGAAGGGAATTTTGTTAGAGATTTCAGATTTCAGTTTTTGGGGGCTATTGAGATCTAATAATAAGGATTTATGTTCATTTACTTTGTAGTAAGAAGCGGAAGAAAATTCCTGAATGGACAAATAAACCCGTTGCGATGAAGTAAGCAGATTAGATAAGAATAGTATGATATTGTCTGCAAATAGTCCTATTGAGTGGATTTTGTCAGATATGGAAATTCCAGAAATAGAAGGGTTAGATTGAATATGGACAGCCAAAGTTTCTATAAATAAAGGTGAATAGAAGAGGATTACAAGAAAAGTAAAAGGCATTCAACCTGTTCTGTGACTGAGCACCTCCAGCAACTCAACCATGTGCAATCCAGCATTTCAGTGCCATGCACCCACAATAGACAGTTCCTTCCTAAGTTGTAGTGCTGATTGCGGCGGTATGTAAAGTGGATGACCACCTTGTAAGTGATATACGTAGGGTTGCCAGGTGTCCGGTTTTAGACCGGACAGTCCGGTTTTTGGCCGCTGTGTCCTGTCCAAAAAGGCATGTTAAACCGGACAATTAAGATGTCCGGTTTTATGCCTTTTGCCACTTGCCGCCACCCGTCCGCCAGCGCTGCGCGACCGCTGATTCGCTGCCTGGCTGTCAGTGAAAGGCACAGCCAGCCAGCTTACGCGGCGTAAGTTACGCCAGCTTAAGTACCGCCCCCGAGCCCGCGCTTCCCGACGTTGCTACGGCAACGCCAACGCTGCGTTGCCAACGCACGCATGACGTGCGTCACTCACGTCATTTGCAATGCGATTCTGCATCTGCGAAGGAAGCAAGGTAAGGTCAGGAGTCTGGAGATATGGTGAGTGAGTGACCCATAATTCTCTGGTTGTATTTCCGCTCTTTGTGTGCATTGGCTCCGCTCTATCTCCCCTCCGTATAGTCCAGGCGTGACTTTCAATCTCATTCAATCTCGCCTGAGCCCGCTGCTTACTATAGTTTACACTTGAATTCATACTATTGTACAACGCAATTTATACTGTTATACTGTTATATTTGTTATATTTGCTCAAAATGTGTACATACATGCATGCACCGATTTATATTTTAACTTTATGCCTATGTATGTCCACTTTATTGTTCTCAATAAAAAAATTTTGTGGGAAAAAAAAAAAAATTTAAAACTTCCCGCAAGAAATCGACCACTTCACCGTGCAAAAACGCCATAAATGCATTGCATTATTTGCATAGTTTTCCAGTTTTGTAATAGTTTTCTGCTCTGTCTCTTATTATGTGCATTTACTGGTGAAAAGCGGTCTCTTATTATGTGCATTTACTGGTGAAAAGTGGTCTCTTATGTGCATGTACTGGTGAGGACAGTTAGTGACATGGCTATGTACTCTGTAATGTGCTGCAGAAGATGTCAGTGCGATATAAATACTGTAAAAAACATTTTTTAAAAAGCCCATTGCTTAGCCCCACTCTACATAAAAGTGCGCTTCTGACTCCGCCCCTAACTCCACCCCCTGTCCGGTTTTCTCCATCAGCCGACCTGGCAACCCTAGATATACGTGCAGTGGCTTTTTCCAGCCTGATTGTAAACTGTCCTCACGAAACAGGCCTCCTTATCACAGCCCCCTGCTTGCCATCCATATACTGCCATGTGGGAGTCGCTTGTACCGATCCAGGATGCATGCCAGCAGCGGCTGTTAATGCATTTCGCCCCCCGCCATCTTGGGGCTTCATCAGAACGTGCTGCGCAATGACGTCTGGGCTGCACCGCCCTTATATCCTAATCTTTCCCCTAGTCATGTGGTATTTTGCCGTCACTCGGCAATCTCCTTAGTGACATCTTGTGGCCATTTCATATATGACACCACATTTTTATCAGGATTTTTTTCAAACGATTGTTCGTGAAAGATCTTTTTCAATTATAACTAACTTTCAGTGACATCTTGTGGACACATTTTAAATTACAACCCATTTCTTTTTCCTTTGTTTTATTTTCAACAGGGTTAATTTAATTCCTACTTTTAAGAGAATCATATCTCCTCCACAGAGCATACATCAAAAATAGAGTACCCTCAATTCATTAATGCTTTTTTGCCCGTTCACTCCCATTCCTTTCACAATGGCAATGTTTCCATTGCTAAAACCATCTCCTTCATCCAACAGCAAGTTCACCAATAGTTTATAGGGACATATCCAACCAGCCATAAGAGGGAAATTAAAAATAAAAATTCTTTCTACAGGAAAACTTTTAGGTTCCTATCGGAATTTAGGCCTGCAGGGCCCAGGGTCTCCAGGGCATGAATCCAAAAGCTCTCTTTTTTAGTAAGCTGCGTATCAAGATCAAAATGTCTCAAATTTGGGATCAACCTGTAAATACCCCTGACCCTGAGCCCAGCAGGATCCGACCCATGAAATTTTTCAAAATGCATGGATACAGGAGTTGGCTTTTTCCTCTCTTCCTTAGGCTTTCTATGTTCCAAAATACTCCGGAAATGTTCCTGTATGCAAACTTTTAATGCCCTAGTGGTTTTACCCACGCAATGTTTTAAACATGGGCAGGTCAAGTGGTAGATTACAAACTCACTATTGCAGTCAATATGAGCACATATTTCATATTCTTTAGTATTGACTGCATTCCTGAAACTTTTATCCTCACGGACATACTAACAAATCGAGCATTTTTTACATTTGTACATTCCACATTTTGGTTTTAACCAGCAGGACCCCTTCACTGATCGTAATTCAGAACGAACCAAAGATTTGGACACATTTTTATTGCGTTTAGCAGTAACCCTGGGTTTTGTCCCCACTATCTTAGCAATTTTTTCATCTCTTGTCAAGACATGCCAATATTTATTCATAGTTTCCATTAATAGAGGCCAATGTGGACCATATGGGGTGATCATTCTTGGGCCTTCTACTTCCTGATCTGCACTAGCAGCGTTCTTCACTAATAGGCTTTTCCTGTCCGTATTCAGGGCTCTATGATATGCAGATTTTAAAAGACCATTTGGATAGCCTCTCAATGTTAGCCTCTCCTTCAATTGTTTAGCTTCTTTCTTAAACTCCTCTAGAGTGGAGCAACTCCTGCGAATACGCAGGAACTGCCCCACTGGGACCGCCCGTATCTGTGAAGGATGGTGTGCACTTTCATAGTGTAACAGCAAATTCCCAGCTGTCTCCTTCCTGTATGTGGATGTGATAAGATTACTTTCTTCCCTCTTTATATCCACATCAAGACTCTGAAGTTGTGTCTCAGAGTATTTAGAGGTCAAAAAAATATTATACTCATTTTGATTGAGTCTCTCAATAAAGGACACAAGTTCAGCCTCTGTTCCAGTCCATACCAATAAGACATTGTCCACGTATCAAAGCCAGAGGGTGCCATGCTCCCGGAACGCACCCTCCTCCCACACCACCTCCTCTTCCCAAGCACCCAAGTGTAGGCAGGCATACGCCAGGGAGCAGGCAGCCCCCATGGCCACACCCCTTTGCTGTCTATAATAGCGATCCTCAAACAGAAAAAAGTTATTTTCAAGAACAAATTTGAGGAGAGGAGTTGGCTGACCCCCAGAGGCCTGAAAGTCTGAGAGGTGGTCTCTTGCCACCATCCACCGGGGAAACCTCACCCACATCCCCTGTCTGGCCCATGTCCTGAACCTGGTGGTGCAGAAATTCTTGCGCACCTACCAGGGGATGGACACTCTTTTGGGCGAGTCAGTTAAAAATGGCGCACAGCGCCAGGGGGATAAAAAGGGCGCCCTATAGACTTACATTATATAACGCTATTCAGCGTTATAAGTGTTAAAAAATGGCGCAGGCAGTGTGCCTTACACTTATAACGCTAAATAGCGTTATAAGTGTTCAAAGATGCAGCAAGGGTCGGGGGAGGAGAGAGGCAGCGGGACACTGGAGGGCATAGGCATCGGGGGAGGATGTGCAGAAGCATACGTTACCTTGTCCCAGCCGCCGATCGCTCCTTCCCTCCGCTCCTTCACTTCTTCCATTCGTTTACTGTAGTCCTGCAGGCGGCCAACCACCATGTGGCTTCAGTCTCCACATGGTGATTGGCCGGCTGCAGGACTACAGCAAACTAATAGAAGGAGCAGAGGGAAGGAGCGATCGCCGGCCCAGGACAAGGTAACAAATGCCTCTTCATACATCCGCTGCCTATGCCCTCTAGTGTCCCGCTGCCTCTCTCCCCCAGCCCCCGCTGCCTACACTAGCAGCCCCTGCTGCCTATGCCCTCTAGTGTCCCGCTGCATCTCTCCCCCAGCCCCGCTGCCTACACTAGCAGCCCCCGTTGCCTATACTACTGACCCCAGCCCTCTGCATGTTTTTCATGGCGCACCGCTCTGCAATCTGTAGCATAAAACGAAATTTACCATTTCATTGTATTTACATTAAAACGGTAAATAGCGTTTTATGATACATTTATCGGCAGAATGGTGCGCCATTTTTCTCCCTGCGCCATTTTCAGATGGACCCCTTTTGGGAGCGGCAAGGCGAACTGTGGGTCATTTTCGCCAATCGGGTGGTGCCACAGCATCCCTAGAAGCTGTGCAGCTGGAGCTGAACCTCCCAAGGCGCCGGCTCGTCATAGACATTCCAACACACTGGAATTCCACCCTGACAATGTTGGAACGTCTGGTTGAACAAAAGCGGGCTGTCAACCATTACCTGGCCAAAGCCACCATGGAGGCCAACTTGTCCGGGAACGGCACAACCAACCTCCAGGACATCATCCGCCCTGTTGATTGGGGAAAAATGCAGCTGGTGTGCTTGGTTTTATTTCCGTGGTCAGCGCACAGAATGCGTTCCGACACTACGGAAATCCTCCACAAACGTGTATTTAAGTATAACCCAGCTATGGTGCTATGCACCTGTAGAGGGAGATTCCCACCGGCAGATGGAGCTGTGGAGTACAGACGGACTCAGCCTCTGTACTGCCACAGATGCCAGGTGGGAATTGCACAAGTTGAAGCAATGTAGGGCAGAATAGCCCTAAAAGAGAAAGAGCACAGAGACAGAATAAATGTGTGTCCACCAATCTAGTCACCACCCAGCGACGGTGAACACACAACAACTGAACCAAAGTGGGAACGCAATCGCAAGATAGGCGATTGCCAGAAGTGACACAAGACTGAGCAGGACAGAGCACGAGAGTAGCAAAAGCACAGCAAACAAGAACAATAAGGAAAATAACAAACGCTAACTAAACGCAAACACCGCACGCATTCGCAACAGCGAACGCGTTTAAGCACGATCACCGCGCGTTAAGCACCCAGTGATAAGCATGCCACCCTAACTAACCAACGACACACAAACACGACATAGAGAATGCGAACGCTTGCTAAACAGTTACAGCAAGCGTTCGTACCAGACAAGACAGAGAGAAGGAGCAGCCAGCAGCAACCGCAGCTCCGGCCTACACTCCCAGGCAGAGTTCAGAAGGAACCATCGCTGCTACCGCTAGAGCGAATGCGATCCAAACAGACAAACAGATGGGGCTACCAGTAGGAACCGCTGCTCTGGTTAGCACCCCTGAGGCAGATTGCAGAAGGAGGCACTGCCACTACCACTAGGGCGAGTGCGATCCAGACAAACAATATGTGCAGATTACACAACACTCTGCATTCAAAATGATTATTTCAGAGCAGTCTGTGAACTAATGACCTCTCCTCTTGCAGATAAAAAGAAAACTGTTCACTTATAGTTGAGATAATAAAAGTCAGAAGACAGCCCTCTCCACGACTTTGAAAGTCGTAGAGATTAATGGCTTTTTTGCATAGAGATAACAACTGTAGTTTCTTAACTCTTCCTGTACTGGAAACAATTACACTGATGTATCTGATCTTAATGTTTTATTTATTTCTTAGCTGTGCTACACATACAAATCATAATATCATCATTTTTTTTCCGCTTCAGTGTCTCTTTGACCATTCCTTAAACAGCTGTCTGTCTGTGCAGACAGCTGAGCGGATCATTACAGGTCATAGCACAACTTTGTTGGAAGTCATCTGTCCAGTGGCGTAGAGATCACCATAGCAGCCATAGCGGCTGCTATGGGGCCCATAGCCAAGGGAGCCCAGTGGCAATGCCTGGAGATGATAATGGGGTCCTCAGTGAGCTCCCTGAGCCTCAGGTACAGAGTATAGTGAACACAGC